>NC_090831.1:14320442-14622639 GCF_028021215.1 Eschrichtius robustus
GAAACCTTCATGGGCTTCACAATATTTTGCTTAGGTGCTGCCTTTGTGGGAACCTTTGCAGCAGCCATTGCCGTCTTTTTAGATGCTTGCATAGCCTTTTTGCTTCCTTGGCAGCCCTGATAGTTTGTTCTCATTGAGCCTTCCTAACTTGGGTTTCTGATTCCTCCTGGCCATTGTATCAGCAAGAGATGCATCAGTTATGGCCCTCTGGAATTTAACTGCACAGCAGGTTCTGTTCTCATTTACGGGTTGTGTAATATTAAACAGCCCATCTCTTCATTTTCTCATCCGCAAAACAGGGATGACATCCACTTCAAAGAGTCACGGTGTTAAATGAGGTTATATACGTAAAGTGCTTAGCAAAGTGCCTGGCACCTCATAAATGCTCAATAAACAATAAATGCTCAATAAATAAAATGATAGCAATAATGATAATAATAACTCCCTTCCCACATTGAACTAGAGCTAGCTCTGAGTGTCTCAGTGTCCAAGATAATACCCAGGTGCAGATCTGCTGAGTAGATGTGCCCCAATTCACTGTAAGACAGTGAACGAGTTACTTAACCTCAGAACAATCTCTTACTTTCTCATCTGTAAAGGGGAACAAGTGCTCAGAGTTGAATTTGGCCTCTAATCAAATAAATGCTTCCATAATCCAGGTAAGGACAGCTACTGCTAGAGCTACATACCTGCATTATACAAAGAGAAGGTGCCTTTTTGGAAAAGAGATCTTTCTTCATTTATTCAATACTTTTGCCACATGCTCTCATTCTTCTCCATGTTAAAAATTGCCGCATCTGAAGATGTGGTATATATATACAATGGACTATTACTCAACCATAAAAAAGAATGAAATAGTGCCATTTGCAGCAACATGGATGGACCTACAGATTATCATACTTAGTGAAGTAAACCAGACAGAGAAAGACAAATATCATATGATATCGCTTTTATGTGGAATCTAAAAATATGGTACAAATGAACTTATTTACAAAACAGAAACAGACTCACAGACTTAGAAAACTAACTTATGGTTACCGCAGGGGAAAAGTGGGGGAGGAATAAGTTAGGAGTTTGGGATTAACATAAACACACTACTGCATCTAAAATAGATAACCAGCAAGAACCTACTGTATAGCACAGGGAACTATACTCAGTATTTTGTAATAAACTATAAGGGAAAAGAATCTGAAAAAAAATATATATATATGTATAACTGAATCACTTTGCTGTACACCTGAAACTAACAGAACATTGTAAAGCAACTATACTTCAATTTTTTAAAAATGGTGGCATTTGGAAAACAAACAAGCCTGACACCTGAGTTCAGGGAGCTTCAACTTGATCAACAACTACCTTTCCTCAAAACACAACTTGATTTCTGTCTTGGTAAATACAGAAAAGATTTTCCTCTCACTTCTAAGATTTCCATGTGGATTAAGCAAGCCCTGGTCTGGCTGTTACAGATGTGAAATCTAGGTGGGAGGTGGAGGAGCAGACTCTACAGAGGTGCAAGGAGAGACTTCTAACTGGTGCTGCCTCTTTGGAGCCCCAAATATTGGAAAACAAGGAGCAGAGGAGGAACGAAAAGAAACGTAAATTGAAGGCACACTGAAAAAGCTTTGAAGGTTTTGAGGAAAGCTGAGATTTAATAAGAGGATGAAAAGAAGCTGAAGTGTATCAAGAAGAAAGATAGGGTTTCTTATCACACCTCCTTACACCTCACCACATAATAACTAAGATCTGAAGAATGTTGGACAGAAAGTCAGGAGACCTCGGTTGGGTCTGGCTTCCCCTCAGTGGCAGCACAGTCATGAGATCCAATCTGGTCTCATAGTTCTTGTCTGCGAATGAAGAGTAAGGCCAACAATCCTGAAGGTTTGCTTTCCAAGTCTACCTGATACTGGGGGTATCTCTTCTCTCTTTTCACCACAGGGAACATAAGCTGTTAATTACATGTATTTTAACTACTAATATGTCATGTATTTTAGCCATCTAAATCACTATAATTTATACCTGGGTAAATCAAAGGAGTACAGGCATATAACTCAAACACAAATACACACACGTCTATCTACCTAGCTATCTGCATATGTACTCACATAAGTATTTAAGTAATTTGTTACATATCTTCTATAAAATTTAAAACTCCTCTTCAGCTAAGATACATTGGGAATTTCTCCAATTAGCAGCACAGCATTCATGGCACAAAAAAATTATTATTAAACATTAAAGGACAATAATCTTCAATTGCTGTAAGGTTTAATAACTTCATTTTAATAGCATAAAAACTGTAATTTGGCATCTTGCCAGCAACATTTTTTTTAAATGAAATTCCTTGCCTTTAATACCATCAAAAATCAGTTCTACCTCCTTTTTTTTTCCAGAAAAATCACCTTTTCATTAACTTGAGGTGATGATTTCCATGTGAATGATATTGTTTATCTGCACTTTCCCCACATTTGACCTTATTTCTTCTAAGAAATACGGAATATTGCTTTGGGCCTTTGAAAGGCAGGGGTCTGGAGGAAGTTTCTAATTAGAATAATCTCCACCTAAAGAGGCTTTAAGACTCACCTATCCATTGACCCATGAAGGGTACATGCTAAATTCCTACAGTCAAATATTCATTCTAACCCTTCAGAATAGATGAATGAGCTTACCTCTTATTTAAATCACTCTAAGATGGATAAGATTTTTACTATCAGATGAAAGGTGATAATCATGACCACCGCCACCATCACCATCACTTGGCCGTTCATGATGACAAAAGTGACAAAGAAATTTGGCTTCACCCAATCACTTCCTCTGTAATGTTTATTTGTGTGTGTGTGTGGGTGTGTGTGGGGGGGTGTGAGAGAGAGAGAGGGAGGGAGGGAGAGATCTAGGCATTTTTCTAGCAATTTCACATCCATATTCAATATATGTTTACCTACATACTGAGGCATTCATGCATTTTCTGTAGAACTTAGAGTCTAGCATCCTGGTGGACCCCAAATTAGCGTTTTATTAAACTTTTTCTTAAGATGTACAATCCACTGACCACTACATATCAAAAGTATTCTGGGGACCGAGCCAGAGGGGCATTTTCCTGGAATTTTTTTCCTGATAATGGGTGCTTGTGCTCCATTCTCTACACTTGGTCACCTTCAGTCAGCCTGTGACCAACCACGATGCACCATGTTGGAAGCAAACGTGTTTTGGTGAATCTCCATTATAAGCTTATTTCACAGATGATTTTGATCTAGGGTGGATTTTATTGAAATGAGGCACTTTCTTAGGTTATAGAAAGTAGAGATGAACTGTTTCTCAGGTCCAGTCCCTGAATAGCAAATTTGCAATGAAAAGAAACAAATCTAGGATGAGAGATGCAATAATATCACATCCAGTTTGCCCTCAATTTCTACCTCATTTGTGAGTTGACTGGGGAAGTAGCCAGGTCATTTTACCTTGACTCACTTAAGCTCTTGTTTCCTTTCTATAACTTTAAGAAAAACCTTCCATTCTCTCCTTGAATATTCTCCTCCCTTTTTATTCTGATTGAGGAGAAAACATGAGCTAAATTTTCCCCTTAATGGGCTGCCTCAAAGAGTAGCCTGGGCTGATGCAGCCATGAGCCTCTGAGACAGCAACTCTTAGCCCAGGAAAAGATTATTTGGTGGTGCCTTTTTTTAATTCTAGCAAATGTTACCTATTCACTTCACTTAAAGTTGTGTCTCTTTTCTATTCCCAATGCTTAAAAAATTAAATTAAATCTAAACTAAACCAAGAGCACATTCTCTCTGCTTTCATTGTTTTGCAAACCATGGTGATATAAGTTTCGTAAAATGGGTACCAAGAGACACGTTCCTGAATTTAAATTCAAGACAATGATATACTTCAAAAGTTTTCCCCATGTTTCTTTTTATTTCCTGTGTTTCTTTGTAATTTATATCCCAAACTGGCTCAAGGATAAAACTAGGATATTCACGTGAGTTTTCTGATCCCTGGAAATAATTTTTTTCCCTGTAAGAATAAAATCAAAATTTAAAAATTTCAACTGTCTTGTAAATATCAAGAATAGTTAATTAGGGGGTTAAAAATATAAACATCTAATCCATAATAGCTTAAGATGGCAGTATCTTTTCTCTGGGGAAGAGGAACTTTAGAATTTTGATTAGCATTGCTAATCAATACAGATCCTTTCAATATCTAGTTATTATATAGCTACATGACAAATATAATTAATATTCCAGAGTGCCAGTCAAGATTCATTTCTGTTCATTTGATCTGTGAACTTTTTCAAGTAAAACACTGATTTGGGGGGATAACTGGCCACTGGAGGGTATAATGTATTTTAAAAGTAGAAGAAAAAAACCCACTCAATTCTCATGCCCTATGCAATTCCATGTGGATACTTATTGAAATAGCTTGAAATACCAGTGGCAACTCAGTTTAAACATTATTTTTCAATGTTTCTTCTCTTCCCTGCCCATTTTTTTTAGCTGTAAAATAACTGTATTGAGAAATGAATGGGTAAAGAAGTTATCTGTTATCAAGCATAGGACATCATATAAGCATACAATATGTCATCTACTATTAATAGATGGCAATAGATGGCAAGGCTTATGTGCTATGTACTATCTCCAATACACAGAAACATTTTTGTTATAGAGAATACGTCTTTGTAGAGGGATTTTTTTCCAGTGTGATTTTACCGGAATTCATTTACTTAAAAGTCATATATGATCACATGTATATTTCACCTATCACATTTGAAAGACTAAGTTCAATTTTTAACTTTCTGAACCAACATGTTCAGCCAGTTTTCAAATGAGCCAGCACAGTTGCAAGGACTGGCTCCTGCTTTGGGTTTAATACACAAGTGAGAAGTCAGGTGACTCACAGAATTACAGAATTGGAAAGGTGACCACAAAGGTCATCTAAATCCCACCTATAACAACCCTCAGCTCTGCTTGGGGACTTCTAATGATAAGGACACCACCACCTCTTTAGGAGACACATTTTAATTTTGGACAGTTCTAGTTTATTAGATAATTCTTCTTACTCTGTGCCAAATCCACCTCCCTACAAATCCACTGGGATTTGTTAAACCTTCTGAAACCACCCAGAATAAGCCCAGTCTTTCTCCAACCTATTAAAAAAACCTTCTGATATGTGCAGACCTCTCCCATGGCCTTCTAAGTTTTCATTACTGCAGGTTGACTTTTGTTTCATTATTCAGTCCTTGTGTGATGTGATTGTGAATCCTTTTCTCTTCCAGGGCACTCTCACCTGAACATGCTGCGGTCCTTCACTTTCTAAACAGGGTGGCATCTAAAACGGAATGTTCTTCACTTTTAAAAGCATACCATGTATGTCATTTTGGTCTATCTACATATACCTATACATCTATGTTTAAATCTGTACCTATATCTAATCTATTTAAGTACATATGACTATAATGCAGCTATGGAATCTAATAAGTAACATACATGATTTTAATATTTCTTAACTTCCTTGTGCAGAGAAACATTAACCTAAAACACTAAATGATTGGGTAGAAAGGCTATATTGGTCTAAACTTGCTATAATTTCACTTTAATTTTACTATCCAGAGAAATCTAAGTACTACGAGTAATTCATAAACAGCTTCTTCTCTTAAGAAAAAAAATAATAAATTGGTATTGAATACAAAATGCTACTACAGTAATCCTTTCTAAAAGTCTTCAAGATGCTTCTGATGGTTCTTCATAAAACCTCTTAACCTCTTTGTGGGTCCCCACACACCTAAAGCTAATATGTTGGGAACCAAGATGCAGAGTTTCTCAGACTTGTTTTTAGAACTAATAATATCCAATCAACTGTATGCTGGTAAAAGCTTAATGACCAGCTCTCTGGGGAAAAAAAGTATGCATATATATGCATACATACATTTATTATACACAGATAGAAAGAACTGTAACACGGCTTACAAATATGTAGACCAAAATATGCAAAACTATTTATTCAAAATTCTGTAAACCTGTAATTGTGATTTACTATTTCTTACAAAGTCTACTGTGAGTTTCCATTACCAAAAATGGTGTTACAAAATCACACTACAAATACATGTTCCAGTACTCTCTGATTCACCAAAAAATCATTCATGCCATTGACAAACATGCTGCCTAAATGTTGGTTGATATTTTCATTTATGTTAACAAGTAAGATGAAAGTGAAATAATGAAGATGCATGTCAGAACTTTACCTGTTTGTCAATGACATAAGTGATTTCCTTGTAGAATCAAATCATATAATATTTTTTGAATATTGGAAGAGTATTTCTTCATTTCTTTGCACTATTCACAATATAACACCTATAGAGACAACACACTTTTATGTTTAATCTACATTATACTTAAAATCACTTTCTCAAGTGTAGACAGTCAACAAGACAATAAACGAAATCCTGACTTTTAGCATTTGCTAACTCCGTGGTATAAATACTCTCTCCAGTATAAATACTCTCTCCAGTTTCAATACGATGTCACTGAACGCAGAGTTGGGAAAAGATACACTATATCATCATATAGTATTTCCACCAGGCAGCTAGATATAAATATAAATAACCCCAGGAGCGTAATTTAAAAAGTGTAGCAAAATATTTAGGAAGTAATAAGTTTTGAGTATGTATTATCTTTGTTCTTTAGTATAATTTATATACTTATAGGATTATATAATTTAATTCTTAACAGTGGCTGTTTAACAACTGGCTCACAAAATTCCTGAAAATGTAACAGTTGTCTCTCACAGGCCAGCATGAGCTGGCTCCAATACACCACTAGAAACAGATCTGGACAGATACTCAATTTTTCAAAGCCTACCGTGATCTACTACACTTCTTTCTGCGTTCTGAAATCACTGAACTCAAATTGGAAACATTATTCAATTTTAAAGGTAAAATAACTTAATTAGTAGTGCCACCCATATGATTTACATTTCCTACTGTGTAACAGATGTGCCAGAACTATGTGTCTAATATTTATTCTAAGTCATTAAAATACAGTATAGATTACTCTACCCAACTTAACAATTCTTTGTACCAATCCTCTAAAAATACTGGAAGCTCATCCATAAGAACTCAGGTTGCTTCTGAGCAGATGGAGAGAATGTCTCATAACATCCATGGTCACGTTTTGTTCATATTCATCAGGCAGAATTTATTCCTTTCCAATACCAACTCAGGCCAGCTAGCAATGCCCTGGATTAACACCAATAAACACAAATGTGGCAATTTCACACCTCTTAGTGAGTATTAAAATGCTAGTAATTGTATATAGAATTATTGTCACTTCATTCAGAAAGTAATAAGCAACAGTAAAATCAGGAAACCAAACACACACAAAAACTAAAAGCTCCCAGGAAGTAATTTTTGCATATAATTGTATTCTTCAAATTTTCTTCTAGTTTTGATTGTGAAGTTCTTCTACTAATGTTTCAAAAGAAGATACACTTTTTGTTGCAAATTACTGCCGAGAAGATCTGAAGAGTACATACAACTCTATGTGTTCATGAATATTCAATACACAAACCTCTCCGCTTATAGGTTTTTGGGGGTTGATGATTTTGCTTTATTTTTATCTAGAAGGCAAACATTGAAACAAAAGTCTGTGGATGGCTGCTAAAGACTCACCTCATATGGTTATTGTGAGAATAAGAAAAAAATTCATTTGGGGGGGATGTATTTATTTTATTTCATAATTTCTCTAAGCAAGTGAAAGCATCTCCGGGAAAGATTTCCTCTGTGTACCACAGCTGGCAAGTGCCTAGGCTGGAAGAATATGATAAAATATCTGGGGACATGGCACAGGGTACCCAGAGCTGCCCCTGGATCAGTAGTCAGAGCATCAACAGGGTGATACGCAGCTCTGTCTGGATGGTGGGCGCCCACTGCCATGAACTACCCAGCTGAGGGCTGGGGCACCGAATAGGGTTGGCCCCCGATGATTTACACTCCAGATGCCCAGCCAAATCTCAACCAGCAACCAGGCTAGGACAGAAGTGGGGATTATTAAAGGAGGGGGAAAAGGGAAAGAGAAAGAAAACATCAACCAAAGGAAACGTCTCAGGTCCCTTAGACCCTCAACCACGTATACACTATATACACTACATGCCAAGATAATACCAAGTGCTTTAACTCCTTCGACTATCACAATCACCACCTGAGGCGGGGACTACGGCGATCCTCATGTCACATAACAGCTAAGTGGCAAAGCTGGGGAACTGAGCCTTCTTGAGACCAGTTCCAGAATCACAGTCATATTCCACTGTGCTGAAACCATCTGTCCCTACAGATTATACGCTACTCTTTTGATCTTGCTTGGTGCTCTGAGAGGCTGCCCTATAAGGACTACATCAAAACCTTTCTTTCCGTCTGGTTTCCAGTTGGGTATTGTCAATGCAGGGAGGGAAGAGAATAAAATTGGGACATTTAGTACCTTGCCTCCCGTGTGGGGTCTTGGAACGGCTGCATCCCTCAACAGAGGTGGTCCTTTCCAAATAACACTCTCTTTCAGGGTTGTTGTATCTGTCCTTTCCTTCACCCTTTCAGGGTAACTTTATCCTTTCAGGAATGGGACAGAGTATTGGTCCAAGGGTGAGGAGGTCCAAGGGTCCAAGAGTGATCAGGGCATGTGTTACTAATCTTTGGCTAGGTACATTTCTACTGTCCTTTGTATTTCCCTACATTCTATCCAAACTTTTGTAAGTAGTACCATTACTAAACTTTCCCCAGTTTACCTAAGTTGACCGTGCCATCTCTTTCCTGCCAGGATCCTGATGAAATCAGCCACTATATTATTCTGCCATGTATAAACGATTGTTGGTCCTTAGATAACCAGCCAACTCAAAAGAAAACATTTTCCCATCATACTTTTAACATGTTTTATTTGCTCTATCTAGCAAAGTCTATGGAAGTTTATAAATATGGGAAATTTAATACTGATGTCTTATTATATAAGGAGCTCACAAAAAGCAATAAGAAAAATGATGGATTCCCCAGTAGTAGTCAAGACCAGACAATTCACAGAGGAATTACCAATAACCAAAAATAACAAAAAGAAGATTTAAGCTGGATTAGTAATCAAAGAAATGTAAAGTAAAAAAGATATCATTTCTCACCTTTCAAATTATCCAAGACAAAGATAAAAATCAGGTTTATTTAAGGAATCAGAAAATGGACAGTCTCAAATACTGTTCGTGGATATAAAAATTTGTATATCCTTTCTGGAGAGCCTTAAAATATGCACACCTCTTAGTCTAGTAATTCTACTTAATAAATTAATTATATTAATTTATCCTAAGGAAATGATTAAAGGTGTAAACAAAATCTTATCTACAAAAGTATTCAGTTTAAAAAATTGGAATCTATCTAACTGTCCAGCAATAGATGATGGCACATGCACATGATAAAATACCTCAAAGCCATTTAAGGTGTTGCTATAAAAATGTTTGTTGGACTTCCCTGGCAGTCCAGTGGTTAAGACTCCATGCTTCCAATGCAGGGGGCGCAGGTTCGATCCCTGGTCGGGGAACTGTAAGATCCCACATGCTGTGTGACACGGCCAAAAAATTTAAAAATTAAAAAATAAAACAGGGGACTTCCCTGGTGGCACAGTGGTTAAGAATCTGCCTGCCAATGCAGGGGACACGGGTTCAATCCCTTTTCCAGAAAGATCCCACATGCCGTGGAGCAACTAAGCCCGTGCGCCACAACTACCGAGCCTGCGCTCTAGAGCCCGCAAGCCACAACTACTGAGCCCGTGCGCCACCAACTACTGAAGTCCGCGCGCCTAGAGCCCGTGCTCTGCAACAAGAAACCACTGTAATGAGAATCCCGCACACTGCAACGAAGAGTAGTCTCTGCTGACCGCAACTAGAGAAAGCCTGCGCGCAGCAATGAAGACCCAACACAGCCAAAAATAAATAAATAAAATAAATAAATTTATTTTAAAAGTAAATAAATAAATAAAAAATAATAAAACAGAATCACAAATAAAATGTCTGTTTGCATAGAAAAATGTTCACTATATATAGTCCCCATACAAACAAGCTAAATAAGGAAAAAGCAGACTACAACAGCATTTTTTTTCAGCATTATTATAGATTACCTGCAGGTAAACATGGGGCATATCCTCTGGAACGTGGAAGCCATGTTAGGGGAGTTTGAAATTTACCTGAGTTCAATAGGAAGCCACTGTAAGGCTCTAAGTAGCGGAGAAAAAATGCTCATAACCATATAAATGCTGTATTTCTTAAAGTCTATCAGCCAAATCCTGATAAACACCTATCTGGAATTTCTGCAAGTAGAAATACTTTGAAAATGCTAATTTATACAGCCATCATCATCATCGTCACTACTAAAGAAAGCCTGGGAGTAGTAGAGGTTTAGTTTGTAGACGCACCTGGAAATCTGCTTTATCATTAAGTTCTTTTAACTGGATTTAAAGGAAGTGTTTTTGTAAGGAGTTCTGTAGACCAATATCTCCTACTGCATATTTGCGCCACATGCCACAACCTACAGAGAATGGTTACAAGCACCAAGCTCATTTTCCCACGGTACCCTATTCCCCCTTCCCATCCAGGTGCCTTCACTGACAGCCCTGTGTGTGAAGGCTGGCAACCAGCAGAGTTCTATCTTGGCTTCTCATGTATTCCATGGGGGAAAGGAGGGCTGGAGGGTATTGATCCAAAGAAAACAAGATTCTGGGATAGAATTCTTATAATACTGAAAAGAATTTGGAATTCAGTTCATGACTTTTTCAGTTACTAAAAACCTCTTGGTCTGGCCACCATTCAAACAATATATAGTAGTTGTGCACATTTTAATTTGCTGAGTCCATACGCAAAATAACCACAGCTAATACTGAGTTTCAATGTTGTTTCTTGCTCCCTCAATTTCCTCAACAGAATGAGAAAGAACCTTATGCTTCGTGTATATCTCCATCTGTCTAAAGCACAGAATACTCATTCTTGCTTCTGATGACCCTTTTTTATAGAAATTATCAGACAGTAGAAAATGTGGAATCAACTTTTATAAGAATTCAAGATGCCTGAAGAGGAAGTATCCTAGACATAACCAGAAAAAATTGAGGTAAAACCCCTCAAATGTGGAATTTATTTAATTTTTAAATGTGTTTAGAAAATTGTGGTACAGATGATTTTCTTATAAAGGACAACAGTTACATGAAAAGACTTCAAACATACCAACTTTCTTTCACCAGCTCATCCTTCTTTAGAATGTCTAGTGGTAGACATAAAGGCTCAGAAATGGTTTACTGTAACTGAAATTTCTGTCTGTTATTACCAAAGAGAAATGTATTGAACTTAATATGTTAGGTTTGGGAAATCTATTTTCATTTGCTATAACCAATGGTCTGTCATAAGTGTGGACATAGTGGTCTTCCAGATTCTATCTTCCATCTGCCCCTGACACCCTAAGATGAGACTTCCTTTATTTTTTTCATGTTTATAGAGTAAAGACCCAGTTTCCAAAATCTAAACTAAACCTCTTAGTCTCTATGAGAAAAATGAAAGTGATAAAAGTAAGGTAAGTTTCAGTAAGAATAAACACACAAATATCTAGAAGATATTGAGCTATGATCATTAAATGGTAAGTTACCCCCTGTTTAACCTTGCCTCAAACAAGGTCTTTTGATTCATTAGGAATATTTGTTCACTAAATAAGAGGACACTGCCTCCAAAATGCATTTATTTATTTTAATTTATCAAAGAGAAAAGAAATAGATGTGCAGAAATAATATTGCCTTTGTGGTGGTTTTGTAACTTGTCCACAAATTTGTTGACACTCTTCTTATCAAAAAAGTAGAGCTTAATTCCCCTCTTCTTAAATATGAGAAAACCTTAATGGCTCAATTTTAATGAACAGAAAGTGGTGGAAGTAATGCTGTTTGACTTCCAAGGACAGGTTAGAAAACTCTAGTTTATGAAAGCCAGATTCCACCTGGTGTCTCTCTCTCTCTCTCTCTCTTTCATTGCTTGCCCTTGGAACTCAACCACCATACTGTGAGGAAGCCCAGGTCACATGGAGCCCAGGTCACATGGAGAAACACGTAGGTATTCCAGTCAACAACCCCTGATAAGGTCCCAGCCAACAGTCAGCATCAACCACCAGACGTGCGAAAAAACAAGCCTTCAGACGATTCCAACCCCCAGCCTTTTAACTGCCTCAGTGGAAACCATGTGGAAGAGAAATGCACTGCCTCTACCAATCCCTTACCAAATTGAAGATTTGGGAGCAAAATAAATGCCATTGTTTAAGCCACTAGGTTTTGACGTGGGTTGTAATGCAGCAATAGATAATGAGAACAACCGTATCATTGTAACTAGAGTATGTGTACTTTAAGAATCAGTGGTACTTTATGTCCATCAACAGATGAATGGATAAAGAAGATGTGGCACATATATACAATGGAATATTACTCAGCCATAAAAAGAAACGAAATTCAGTTATTTGTAGAGACGTGGATGGATCTAGAGTCTGCCATACAGAGTGAAGTAAGTCAGAAAGAGAAAAACAAATAACGTATGCTAACACATATATACGGAATCTAAAAAAAAAAAAAAAAAAATGGGTTCTGAAGAACCTAGGGGCAGGAGAGGAATAAAGACGCAGATGTAGAGAATGGACTTGAGGACACAGGGAGGGGGAAGGGTAAGCTGGGACGAAGTGAGAGAGTGGCATGGACATATATACACTACCAAATGTAAAACAGATAGCTAGTGGGAAGCAGCCGCATAGCACAGGGAGATCAGCTCGGTGCTTTGTGACCGCCTAGAGAGGTGGGATAGGGAGGGTGGGAGGGAGGGAGAGGCAAGAGGGAAGAGATTTGGGAACATATGTATATGTATAACTGATTCACTTTGTTATAAAGCAGAAACTAACACACCATTGTAAAGCATTTATACTCCAATAAAGATGTTAAAAAAAAAAAAAAAAAGAATCAGTGGTACCTTAAATCAAAATTTAGTGGAAGACACTTAGGGCTGGTGGTGGGCGCTCTGACTGGGTTCTAGACTAGGCAGGAGGAATGGAAGGCAGCTGTAGAATGTTAGCCTGCATAGTTTCCCTCAAGATCTGCCAGCTTTGCTAATTCCGAGGGCAGATTTCAGTATCTGTGATGAATGGTCACCTGGCCCTACCCCTTCCTCTACCAGGAACACCTAATTCTTTACTCCCATCCTATAAAGTTGTAGCTGAACAAACCTCTCTCACTCTGTTCCTTGCCCATGCTGTTTGCCCAAGGAATGGCTTCTCTGTTCTAACTTTGAGATATCAATTTTAGAAAAATGTCTTCTCTAAATGCAGCTCTGGAGATCATGAGCATAACCAGTATAAGAGTTCTTCAGTTGCAGGTAACATGAACTTAGTCTTTTTTAAAATTTTTATTGAAATACAGTTGACTTACAATGTTGTGTTAGTTTGAGGTGTACAGCAAAGTGATTCATTGATTCAGTTCAGCAAAGTGATTTTTATACATACATACATATATATATATATATATATATATATAAAGATTATTTATATATATTTAGAAAGAATATATATATACATATTTTCTTTTTTAGATTCTTTTCCATTATAGGTTATTACAAGATATTGAGTATAGCTCCCTGTGCTATACAGTAGGTCCTTGTTGTTATCTACTCCATATATAGTAATGCGTATATTTTAATCCCGAACTCCTAATTTCTCCCTCCCCCCCTTTCCTCTTTGGTAACCATAAATTTGTTTTCTATGTCTGTGAGTCTATTTCTGTTGTGCAGATAAGTTCATTTGTACCATTTTTTTAGAGTCCACATATAAGTGATAACATGATATCTGTCTTTCTCTGTCTGACTTACTTCGCTTAGTATGATAATCTCTAGGTCCTTACTTACGCAAAAAAGAGAAAGAGAGAGAAAAGCCCTTGTCGTGGCTCGGGGGGTAGCTCACAGGGTCAAAGGAAAAAGCTATTGATCTAGATCTCTGAAAAGATGATAACAAAGACTCTTCCAGGAATCAAGGTGTTAAAAACTAGGGACAGTCTCTGGGGTCACCACCATCTAGACGTGCTCTAGCTGTTTTTCAGTCCTGGGGTCACTCAGTTCAAGAGTGATATTCCCAGGAGAGAGCACGTGACTGTCTACTTTGGGGCACATACAATTCCTTTCTCCAGGAGAAGACAGAACATATTGTTTGATAGTTCCACCAAGACTGTATCCAATTGGAGAGGTGTAATTTGCCAAAGTAATATCCACATATTGTCCACTCAATGTCCACCATCACACCTGAACCTTCAAACTAAGTCACATCCCCTTATTATTCATTCCTATAGCATACGATACTTCTCTTGCAGAGCATTTCTCACAACAGTAAATTACTAAATTTCTGGGCCATCATTGTTTAATATCTGAGTTTCCTATCATCTGTAAACTCCATGGAAAAAAAAATTCAATTCTGTCTAATTCATCACTGTTTTTCTCAGCACCTGGTACAACACTTAGCACAAAGGTGCTCAATAAATATTTGCTGAATACGTGAACACTTTTTACCTTTGTTTTGCTATTCATTTTTGTTAATACACACACACACACATACACACACATACATACACACACACACACACATTCTTACTTTAGTTGAACAGTAGGCTCCTGTGGGTAGAGTCTATTTCCCCTTAATATTCAGTAAGTATTTACCAAGAGTGGATGATGTCCAGAAACATCCAATTCAGAAGCTGTTTGATTCAAAAAACATTTATCTGGTACTTAGTATATGCAAGATCTATTACCTGTCCTCTGGGGGCTTACTACCCAACACGGGAGGCAGACAAATGCGCAAATCATTATAATACTAGGCGAACGCTGGAAATGGATGCAAAAGGGGTTAAAAAATGAGAGAATAGTCAGAGGGCAAGAGAAGGCAAGATTCATTGTAATGTGGGAAAGCAGGAAGCTTGGCCCAAATATTTTTGACCACAAAAAAGGGTGGGCAGCAGACTGGGACACAATAAATGTTTTTGTGTAAATTAACCCCTCAATGAGTTCATTATAAGCAACTTAGAGAACACATCAAGATAGTAAATGGTTATTTGCACCTGGCCTCTTTAACCTAAATGAAATGAAGTGATATTAGTTAACATGTGCTGCTATATAGAGTCCATAGATTTTTCTCTAAAAGGCTCATATCTGATAGGAAAAAATGCATCTCTGAAGGATAAGAAGACCAAGAACCAAGATGTCCTTTCAAAGGGTAGCATAAAAGCATAGCCATTTTCTTGGGGCAGATCACCTTAAAGAAAGCCTAATAGTAAGCAAGTCTATTTCAATATTTAAATAAGAAGGTAAACTACAAATTCCTAGGGGTGTGTAAGACTGTTAAAGTCTTGAGGATTTTGAGGAATGGAAGATTTTTGAACCACCATGGAACATAAAAGCAGAGAAATCAGTATAAAAAAAAAAAACAAAAAACAAGTCTTACATAGAAGAAGCAATTCTTCTCCTAAGCACTGACTTTTAGTTAGGACAGATTAAGAATGCAACTTAACTTTTATTAAAGGATGAAAAGTTGGAAGATTCAGCTATAGAGGGCAGTGCTTGATGAAAGAATCTTCTGGGCGGTGGCCAGAAGGGAATGGCCTGGGAGATGCACATAAGCGCTGGATGAGATGCTCAGTAAATAAATCTGTACCCAACTCCTGGCACGGCATGAAGAGGTGGGTTTTCTTCCCTCTGTACAGTATAAACCCCGCAATAGAGCCAAATCTTGTATTAGTTTTGCCAACAGTATCCTTTCCATGCTGCCATCACCCAGTGGCACAGCCAAGTGGAAACAGATCTGTTTGTTTACCCAGTAAGAAATCCACAGAGGCCACGGTCATAAAAGCTGGTACAGGCAAGGGGCAGAATATCCCATACACTCAGAGAAGAAAGTCAAAACTGTCGAATAGACACATTATATATGAAGGGGATGATCACTGCCACTGGCTTCAAGGAGAGTTTGTCTCTTCTACTTAATATGAACACAAACATGTACGTTAATTCAATCTGAAAGCATGATTTGATATTTTTCAATGTCATGATATATTTATCGACATCAGTTGACACATGTTAACGACATGGTTTTAGAAGTGCCAATAATTTCTGATAAACATGCATAAGGCATGAAAAAATATATAATTAAAAATATGCGGGGTCACCACAGCAACAACAGCAACAGACACAGAGAGATGCTCCACTGGTGATCCTGACTAGTTTGGCATCTATAAAAGGAAGTAGGTTTCAGTAATCTCAACCAAAATTCTCTAAATATCCTTAATAAAGGTAATATCACATTTCCCCACAAATATGACTTCAAATGTCAATTTAATCTACTCAAATATTCACAGCATGTTCAATTCTTAGAGGTATTACACTGAAAGACTTTTGAGATTGTAGACTTATTTTTGGTTTATTCCTTCTTTAAAAAAATACGAAGGGCTCATTCTCGAAGATTAGAAAATCCTAATTAAACATTGGCTATAAAAATCCCCAAAGGTATGAAGACACCATGGACTTCTACTCGCAGCCAAGTTCCAATACCTCACCAACGCATAACTAACATATAACTAACGCTTGGAGAGAAGTGCTTTACTTTTGAGGCAGAAAAGAGCTCCTCACGAGGGCAGAGAAGACACACAGCCTAATTGAATCCACTTTATTTCTGGAGCACAGATTACTCTCCCTACTTCCAGGTTGAGTTTTGGCTTTTATGGAGAAAGATTAGGGAAGCAGATCTGATCATTCAAAACCCCTGCCTCATCTGATCCACATTCTCTACAGGGTCACTTCTTAGTGTATCAGAAAGATACATTTGGTATCACATTTATTAAACACCCCCATGTGCAGGCACCTTACTTGCTTTCCTTTCTATAACCTTTAATACCCTATCGGATTGTTATTCTAACTCTCATGTTACAGAGGAGGAAATAGAGGCACAAGAGGTCATACCCCTGTGTGCAGGTCAAGAGCAGTGATTCAAACCCTGGTTACAATCCTGCTGTATGCTTCTTCCCCTAGCTTCACGTGATTTCAATGGGACGTTTCTCGCTCTCTGAAATTTTGTGTAGTTCACCTTGATGAGGTCACAGAATCATCCTCTGAAAGATCTCTGAGCACTTAATTGGAGGCCAGTGCTACATCCCTCATTTTGGCAACAATGTGGTCAAGGTGGAAAGGAATAAGTGCTTGGTCTGAGAGCTGGCAAATTCCATCAGAGAGACAGCTGTCCACCTCCGAGGAACACCACCCAAAGGCAGCCCGCCACCAAGGTATCCGACTGAACCACAAGTTAGAGACGCATTTGCTGTCGCCCACAGACATATGGTTTCATATCACTTCCCACGGCCAAAATTATTTTGAAAATCTCTATGATTTGAAAGACTCGCACACTCCAACGTTTCAAATTTAGAAAAGAGTAAGATACAGAAGTGTCCCTCCACCCTTGCTCACCACTTTGCCCACAGGCTCTCCAAGACAAAGATCGTGAAGTATTGCCCCCTCTAGAACCTGCTTGTCATCTATTTATAAGTCTGAATCCTGTCCTGAATGGACTTGGGAGTAAGCAGTGACTAATGTTGCTGAAGAAGGAAGGGCTGTTGTCATCAGGAGGAAAGATGCACAGAATTTTTCCTTGGCCAAGAGAACCCTGAATGCTGATGCTTCCTTAGGAAGAAGCATGGCTAATTCCAAATACCTCAGAATTTTGGTTGTTGGTTTTCTGATATCTGTTGCTAAAAATTAATCAAATTCTTTCTAAAAATGGCAAGTTCATTTTCAACTCTTAATAAAGTGAAGTACGGCTGGTACTTGTTAGGTGTTGGTTACATTCCAGGCACTCAATAGGGCTCTACACGTGAGGCTCTACACCTCATTTCAACCTCAAGACTTTTCTATGAAGTAAGTAACATCACTAACTCACTTAGAGGCAGGGAAGCTGAGGCTTAAACATGTATCTTGCCCAGCCAGCTGACAGGTAGCAGAGCCAGGCTCAAATCCAACCAGCCTACTCCAGAGCTTGCCCCACTACATTTTATTGTATGATAAACAAACAAGAATCTTGGAAGGAGAATAAAGGCAGGAGAGGAAAAGATAAATCCACTTCATGCTCCCTTTGGACATGACTAAGAGACAATTGCTAAAGAATTGCATTTGTGTTTTACATCATGAGCACCAAACTAATGAAAACCTTATGAATGTCATCTGTCGTAAATCACTTCATAATCCTCTCTTCTTCCTCACTTTTTGGAGATCATAGTTTTTCTAAATGTTTAGGCTATGGCCAACAAACGACTTCTGAAATGCATGACACTGAAGATTAAGATTTCCTGAAGAGTCCCAGGACATGAGGAAGTAAAGAGAATGTCAATGTAGAGTGTTGGTTGTGGGCTATTTGAGGGTGGGGCAACCCTGTCTTGTTCATTTTTCCAACCTCAGCATGCCGTGGAGTGGTGAGCTAGACTAGGTGATTGATCCTGTCTGATGTATTCTCCACTGAGTCCTCAGAGGACAGCTCCTGCCACAAAACAGATACTCACAAATATCTGTTGAGTGGATAAATTCACTCAGTTGAATGTAAAATGCATAAACTGTATAATATAGAAAAGACCTATGTAAGAAATAGGACAAACTATGCATTTCATTTCTATTACACCATGCCGTAATTACATGGTATATAGGTACACCTCCTTTGTTTTGATATGCGAAAGTAGCACAAAAGTAAGAAAGTCGGTTTCAAAACACTTACTGCAAAGAAGAGAAATATAAGAAATGGAGACACATAGAGTTGATGAATATTCCTAGGAAAAGTAATTTCAAAGATTCAATATAGAAATGATCCCAGGATATCATGGTTTTATTTTCATCATTTGTTATATTTTGAGAGGAAAAGCTGGTTCTTCTAACTCCTATAGACCTGCTCCTGCCCCACTCACGAGCAAAAAATAAAACTAGAATGTTTCTTTGTATGGCTTTGTGACTGTCAGAGAGCTAAGGAGGAAATGTGATGAATTTTGACAGGGAATAATAATAATAACTTTAAAACTCCTTTATTTATTCTTTAGTACCCTCTCTGGAAAAGGGCACGTATAGTAAGAATGGCATAAAATGACAAATATAATGGCACTGTAATTTCAAAGAGTACAAAATGTTAAAAATTTGATAACCATTGTAAACTAACCTCATAATTACATTTATATTGAAAATGTCATCACCTTTTACCTATATATTAAATATATGAAATCAATTTTTAAAGTGTTTAAAAACTGATTTCATATATATATTTCTTTCCTCTGATAGGTACAATTGTGCTATTTTGCTTTTACATTGCATGAAGTATTTCATTATATAAGCTAATTTCAAATATTGTTAAACAAAAGCATTAAATGATTTTTACGTTCACTTGTTAAACGTTCAAATATGGTCACATTAAAGGAAACAATTTTAGCTTTCAGCCATCTATTTGAAATTTTTAAGTCATCTTTTTTTTCCAGGCTGCAAAAGTGTATTACCAAATAAACTGACAAAACATCTCAACAACTAGCAGAAACGTGCAATTTTAATGCCTTCTAATCTCACAAATCAATATGAGGTTTTTGTGCTTGCGCATGACCTTCTTCAAATTATCCCCCCATTTTGGCTGAATCAGAACGAGTGTGGGCTATTTGATAAAAAACCCTAAGTGTGCGAAATAAGAGCTCTCGCCTCTTCTGCCAGACTCCTCTTGACAGAAAGATGATAGAAGCATCACATCCCTGAGAGAGTAAATGCAAACTGACAAGAGATGAGCCTTTAGATGTTGAATATAATCTTGAATTGTGCTTGAAGTGTCTTATTATCTTGTCTTTTGATGTCTGAAGGGGTGGCTCATTGTTAGAAAAAGGAAAACCCTCACGTATCTTTGCCATCTTTAAAAATTGTTTGGCCTTTAACAACTGCTCTCCCAACGAATGTCCATTTCTCCTGACAATAAATATGGCAGGTCGTCGGCAAGTGACAAACAATTTACTTTACATGCCACACTTTTATGGGTTTTGAGAGCTCCTGTGGAAGTGTATTTTCAAAAGCCCAGAGAAATTAGCGGTATTACCAATGTTAAGTAGATTGGTGTCTGTGGGCATATACTGATGTGAAGTTACTCGTCATGGTTATTTCCTGCTGCTTCTGGTTTTATATCTCACGGGTCCTAGATTCAAAATTCAAGTTCCTTATTTATCATGGACTAAAAATAGCCAGGGAAAATTAAAAAAAGCAACCACGAAGTCTGATAGATTCCAGAATGCACTCATGCCAATTTCCAGGGCACATGGCACTACTCAGAACAGTATACAAACAAAAATCCTTTTTCTAAGTAGGATATGCAGATCAACATTGAGCTTGCTGAATTTTGCCTTTTATCTCAGACCCTTCAGCACTTTTTAATTTCTGCCATCCTTCTGGGTACCCTTCACCCTTCATATCTACCATTTGTCTTGTGGGTTTAGTTTTAACTTAAAAGTTTAATGATGTTCCCAGTCAATAGGATTCCTTAGCAGCTAAATCACAGTCATGCTAGCTTTCTGTCATCGAGCCAGATTTTGTGAAAGCTTTCAAGATCTTTTCTCAGACCTCTGTCACTCTAAGAATCCATAAGAATTCTCAAAAGGACCATAAACTGTTACAGGGTTCAGATTATTGCATCATTATAAAAACATATTGATACACTACAGATGACAAGATGGGTAGCTACCATCCTAGGCTAGTACAACCATCTCAATGCCATCAGCAATCTCCAATCTGACCAGCTCTTTTTTTTTTTTTTTTTTAAAGCAGGCAGCTGTCGACACTAATCCCTTTTAAAGCGATGCTTAGTTTTAACACTTTTCTGATTGCCTGCAGATTCCTATTGGATTGTTACGGAATTAGTATGAGCGTAGAATATAATGGGAGAAGTAAAGATCCCAAACTAAAGCAAAGAAATAGACCAGTATACCTGAAAATTTCAACAATTCCTTAGGTACCTCTTAAGAATAAAACTTGCCTTAATTTTAGAAGTCAGAATAAGATGAGCCAATCTACACCCAAAACAATGATGTATGTTTCTTCCCAAAAGTGTGTGAAAGTTTTCCCACATAATCAAGATGATCCCTATTCTGAATATTTACCCATGCGTACATAACAGTGCAGTATATAAATATAATTAAATGGAGCCATTAAAATGTTAGCTTTATTTGATATTCCTTTCATGCGTCTCGTTTTGAAAACTGGATATTTCCTTTTGGACATATTTCTATTTTGCTAAAAGAAATTAGATATACTAAAGAAAAAAATGCAGGTTTGTAAAAGGGCATTTCACCCCATAGACCACTTCTGCGTCAATACATTTTTTAATACAGGAAAACGTGATTTTCTATTCGATGTTTTATTTTCTTCTACCCTCAGTTGGTTTTGGCAAAAATTCACTCCGCAATAATAATTTTTCATGCTTTTTAAGTAGCTTCAAATGTTTGCATTTTTAAATCAAATTAATCCTTTAGCTCCTCTTCTACCTTAACAGTGATGTGCAATAACCCCAAACCATTAATTTATCAAAATAAATCTTGCCATATTGATAGTAAAAGACAGATCACCACATATATGGCCATCAAGAACTGCAAAAGGAGATAAATTACACCACACTATTTTAACAGCAAATGTTTCAAAAATGATTTTTTTAAGTCATATCAACCATCCATCCTATCTTGATATGTGTATACGTAAATGTATATTTAGGCACGTGGAATTCTTACAGGAATGTGTAACCAAAATTATGCTTACTAACTCTTGCACCAACGCCTTTTACTTAAAAAAAGAAAAAGAAATGTTTATATTGTAATGTACGCATATCCCACAAGTAGACAAATATTTAAGTGCCCAAAATTTAGCATCTTCTTTAGCATGGGCAAGTTTTGTATGTTTTAAAAATGTGTATCTATTCCATATAAATCAAACTGTGCAGAAAACCCCAAATCTCTTTACTGAATTAAACTGCACAATTTCTGAGAAACCCTGTTGTCTCCTCTGCTCAGTGAATAGCAGCTTCAAAGAAGACACTGGAACTTGGATTAAGCCCAACTATGCCTGAAGCAATACTATAATACAACTAGTTGTCCTTTATTGGCAAGCTATTAATTTTATTAAGTTTATCTGGAAACTATTTTTTAAAATACACATAGGTACAGGAGAAGTACGTTTAAGTGATGTATGGATAGGGTGAACTAAAAGCTTATTATTATAAATTAGACTTCTTTAATTTTATGATAGAGAAAATACATTCATACAACAAACTGAGCAAGACAATTTGAAGTGTCACATGAACACAGGAGAAAATATGAACACACAGTAGACACACCTGTTTTACATGGGTAGCGCTACATTTATTCACTGTGCATTCACAGTGCCTAAGAAAGAAAATACAGGAAAACAAAAATAAAGTACGGAAGTGATAAGAAAATGGAAAATGTGCATTGTTATTTTAAAACACTGTATTAATACTAATCTTTAAATACGGGTTTCTTGGCTTTCACAAACTTTTATCACAATTGGGTTTTTTTTCCTCATTAATAGGATGAAATGAAAATAACACAAGATATTTGGAAAGTACACCAATCTGGAAAATACGATTATTTCACAGCAAAAGAAGAAATGCTCAGAAAACTACAAATACCAAACAATGCCTAGCAGGACAAATACATTCATTAAATTGTTGAACTGTTTCATGTCGGGTATCATTGGTAAATGATAAGTGTTCTAAAAATATCTTAATATTCTACCTCATTCTCAGGCTAAATTACCAGGTTTTATTTTAATTATTCACCATCTTAAGGAATGCAGGTTTCATTATAGAATCCCATTTTCAAATGGTCTTCAGCACGACAAACCTCTTAAGAATTTAGTATATGTAATGTATTTAGTTATGTAATGATGTTACTTAGTTTCTCTAATTGTAATCTGAGCATTTTTCTCATATTTTCAAATAGGTTTGATGGCAGTGCAGTCCTCTAATAAAAGGGACTCAGACTGTATTAGTTACGCTGTTCCAGGTAGCTAAGTTTTTAATGAAAATAAAAACCAGTATGTTCTTGCCACTCTAGGACCTTAAAAGCTCTTTGACTAAGAAAAGTTGGAGCATGGATTTTCTTTTAAATCCTCAGATGAAATACAGACATTCATCTAACATCTAGGGTTTTTTTTTAAAGTATCAGTTAACAATTAAAAAGGGATGTTAGCAGCTAGTTAGCAGCTATGTGCCTTGACTGGGTAGTTTTTCAAAATGAGTTTTGAACACTTACCCAAAAAGTTAATTTCCACTTCTCTGAGAATGACAAACTTTCTTCAACCAAAAGCGGTTCAGTGTTATTTTTTCCTGACCTCTGTGTTCGCATTAAAGACTTAGTCCATGTTTCATAGCTCACGATATTGCCACAACATAGAGAGAGATGTCACCAAACTAGTGTGCCCTTGTTTCATATTTGTATGAAATCTGACTATTTTTCAGGTGGACTGTCTCTTTTTTATATCAGTTATTTTTTTTTATTGAAGTATAGTTAATTTACAATGTTGCGTTAGTTTCAAGTGTATAGCAAAGTGATTCAGTTACATATATGTACATATAGATATTATTTTTCAGATTATTTTCCATTATAGGTTATTACAAGATATTGAGTATAGTTCCCTGTGCTCTACAGTAGGTCCTTGTTGTTCATCTACTTTATATATAGTAGTGTGTATATGTTAATCCCAAACTCCTAATTTATCTCCCCCCCACCTCCCACTATCCCCTTTAGTGATCATAAATTTGTTTTCTACGTCTGTGAGTCTATTTCTCTTTTGTAAATAAGTTCAGTTGTATCATTTTTTTAGATACGTTTTCTTCTGACTTAGAGAAGCAGAAGGTGGGAGTTTACATTTAAAATATTGAGTCAGGTCAACAGGCGTAATAAACACACCTCATCAGAAGCCCCCATATTGCCAAAGCCCAAATACTCCTTTATGAATGAATTTTAATAGAAACATTACGTGAAGCTATTCCCAAAGAAAAGCCCAGCGCTGACAGATTTAGAACCTCATTCAGACTCATAGCATAAGGTATATGTGCAACTGTAAAATACCACCTCGAAACAAAGTATGCTCACTTATTTCCTTCTCAAAGAAAAGACATTGTAAATTTAAAAGGGAAAACATTTAAAAAGTAAGACTGAAATGGCTTTAATAAAAGGAAAGCTGGAAAAAACACCAGTGAAGTATAGAACCTAGGAAGACAACACATGAGAAAATTCCAGAGCCACGTTGGCTGTTAAAGAGAAAACCCATCCACCCATCTGCTGGAGAATGGCAACTGTTACTATGAGCTTTCTCTAGCTACCTCTGCCTTTGGATATTTTTAAAAAATTTATTAACCTGACAGCAGGAAACTTTGCACAGATTGCCCCCTGACAGGGTGCCAGTTTGGTATAAACACTTTGCTATCTTTTTCTTTAGCATAAGAAAATCAAGAAGCGTGTGAAGTGGAGCCAGGTGCATATTTGGGCAAACGTGCCGGCTCCTCTGACCGCCCCCGTTCCCAGGGAAGGCCCGGATAATCAGGAGCAGCCCCATGGCAGAACTGCATCCTCTACCCTTCCTCCTTCACATCTACTTTCTTTTTAATGTGTGAATGTCTGATGTATTATTAATCCCCAAACATAAACCAGCAAGGTCGCCAATCAAAGAAAATACCTGCTCCCTCACAAAGTATCTGTTTACTGTCTAATAACCAGCAAAGTCCACGGCCAACAGTCACTTACATCTCATTTTTGAAGTGGGGGAAAATATTTATTTGGTCAATTCTCGAAAAAGAATAATGCTCACTCTATCATTAAATCAGGTAATTGGGAAAGAAAGCAATCTACTTAAGGGCTGAGCCTTGGGAGCTTGAATCCGAAATGCACCTCTATTTATTAATTATGACATAAACTGAGCTGCACGAACTACAAAAACACTATGTTGCCACATAACTTTTAACTTAAAACATCCCAGACGATAAAAAGACTACAATGGGCTCATTTTAAGGGATGATGGTACAGAGTAATGTCATTTCTAATACTTTGTCTTCTTTCAGATTTTTTATAGGACCATTTAACAACAAGGACAACAAAATATAAGCATCCTGGCAATCAAAATGAAAGAAAAAGTGTCAATCTGTATCAGCATTTTGATTCACTAATGTGTTACCAGGTAGTAGCATCCTCAGACACTGCAATATAGAACTTTCTTCTCTATACAGAGGTCTGACCTGAGTACCCCAGGCATGGCAAAGAGATGGAAAAAGAAGGCACTGAGAAAGTCCCCACTGAATCTTACGTCATGTATTGTGCACTTCCCTCCATCAAAGTGCCCCGTAGAAATGAACACAGCTCAATGTAACGAACATGGTGAGAAGTTTGAACATCACTGCCATTTGATAAGAATTTATTTTTATTTCCAAGATTACACATTAATGCTATTTAAAGTGGATTTATTTATCAATGCAGTATCTCAATGTTTTCCAGGAGTGGGGGACACTAAACTAAATTTGTCTAAACACACACACTGGATTTTTTAAAGAAATACCTTGGTGCAGTAGATTTTCTTAAACGTTAAGAAATGTCTCTAAATGTGCATTTCCCCCTCAGTAGTCAGAGAACAGCACCACAAGGGCTTGTTTGAAGCACCACAAGGGCTTGTATGAAACCATAATTGATTTTTGACAAATACCTTATCATGCATCTCATTTGCTTACACAAATACAGGTTTCTACTGGTTTCTTTTTTTTTTTTTTTTTAAATAACTGGTTTAGCCTCAAATCTATTACTCGGATTAGTTAGTTGATTTAAAAAGATGCTGTTTTAATGTTTCTCTAACAAAACACACTCTCTTCAGTGAAAAAAATTAGTATGCATTTTCAGTGGCTATAATACTGAAACTTTAAAAGATCCAGAAACATGGTTCATATTTTCAGTAAATCTATTTCTCTAGGGAATTTTCCTCATCAACTCCCAGCTAAAACCCTCTTGGGCTTAAGCCCCATTACTGATTACTTGGCCCCAGCATATTTTATCAGAATATTATAAATATCAAGGCGTTGAAAGATGTTTAAATAAAGTAATAAAGAGAGTGCGTGATGCTATAAGGAAGGCCTCCACTTATGCACAGGCAAGAGGCAGGTTCACCACTAAGTGCAGTCCTTATAACGCCCAACCAATGACCTCCACGCTGACCTGCAGAGACCACTGTCTCAAGGGGTGACAGACAATTTAGTCCTTTATCCTTTTGTCATTGGAAACGACTCCACTGCCATAAATTCTAATCAAGTCAAACTGGATGGCAATTAAAAAAAAAAAAAATCTTCTAATGCATGTTTCTATGAGAAAGATAACGGAAAGGGAAGGAAAAGAAAAACCCTACAGATACTGCATTTTCTAGCTAAGAATCACTGACCCAACTTTCAACCCTTTTGCAATAGTTCACAGATAAATGACGTTGAAAATACCCACCCTTACAGGTATCATTGCATGCAATTTCTTTTAACCTAGAGAAACACAATATCATAAGAGAAAACCAACCACCAATTTTTATTTCAGGCACAAGGCTTATAAATGGTTTTCTTGTTTGTTTGTTTATGTCTCAGCTCAAGGCTTTAGAGCTGTGTGCCCAGTTCCCGTGCAGTGTGGTACCACTAAGAAACTAACCCAGCCACCCAAGGTAGTTGGGACTTGAAGAAAAGCAATCATGAGGTTCAACTTGAAACAATAAAAATATTCCCAGGAGGAGGACTGTTAATAAATCATCTTTCGAATTTCAAATATATATGAGAGAAAATATTTAGGGCATGTTTTATACGATCTCACTTCTTCTGCTGAGAGACTGCATGGGAAAACTTTAGTACAGATATTTTTTCTAGGGATATATATTACTTTTATCCTTTCTGGGGCCATTTTCCTCACCAAGCTGTTGATGCTACCATTTGAATTTTAGCATCCAACTTGACTGAATGTGGAGCACTGAATTCTTGATGGGCATAACTAAAACCGAAGCACCACATTGACACGAGAGCTAGAAATGTCACTGGAGACACACAGCCATCTTATCCCTTTGAGACTGTTTGCCAAAGGCCAGTTCTGAGAGTGGTTTCGGATATGTACATCACTCATCACATATTAAATGACCAGCCCTGCGTGGTACCACTCATCTGATCACGCAGCTGAAACACAGGGAGACACAGAACCAGATTCTCTGATAATACCTCCTGATGTGCAAGTCTACTCTCCTCCATACTGTTTCCTACGGCTCAGAGCTTTGCATAATACAGTCAGGAACTGAAAAAGGAAGAGCTATTCCACAGGCTTTACAAGAATAAATAATGTACCACTTAATGATATCACAGAGAACGAGCTAACCACACATTTCTCAATGAAATGAGGATTCATCCCTCCTAAGTGTACTTTAGTTTCCATGGCAGTTCAAGTTAAGCAAAACATTACCTCTGATGTAATTACTTTATAAAACACAAGGGCCCTTTTCTGAACTTTCTCTTTAGGCTGGCATATGGCTTCTGGTTTCTCCTTCCGTTACTCTGTGCTGCTCAGAACACTGAAACATTCTGCACGATGTGTTTCCCTTTGGATGCTGTTAAGTGCAGAGGTGCAATTTAAGGAGAGGCATAAAAAGGCCCAATGGCTCCTTTTTATTTGTTTATAAACAAATGGAATTTCCTTTGTTTATCCATAGAGGGCATCCGTATTAGCCTTCCTCCTGTAGTTTTGGGCTGAAGGTGCCATACTGTGAGAGAAACAGACTTGTCCTCTGGACTGCTAATTTCAGCAAGACACAAAAGGGGGACTACACTCCAAAGAAATCCATTTATACTGAAATTTCGGGTACAATAAAAAATGGAACTCTTCTTGTCTCCTCTCGTTGGTAAATGTCTCTCCACAAAAGTAAACAGACCAAGATATACAAAAAAAAATCTGTCTTAATCTGCTCCTTTCACTCCAGAAGCTCAGTTTTCAAAAATACAATGAATATGCTGTAAGAATGATGGTTTGAGAGAGTATGTTAGAAAAGCACTGTTTAGAGATAAACCTGGACACTCTCAGTTATTCGTGAAGAATATAATTCTTCATTACCAAGTGAAGAGTATAATCACAACTATATACGGAAACAAAAAGCTTGAACATACGTCAAGTAAAATAATGGTCCATTAAATTACTACCCATTAAGTGTTGCCAAAGTTGCTAGTAAACTAGTTGCTTTCTAGTAAAATTCTGAGAATTATACTAGAAAGTTTTAGCCAGTTACACAGACTAGAGTTCCTAATGCTAAGTCCCAATAATACTAAAAGGTGAGAGCGTAATAGACCCAGTAGCTAAGGAAACCTGAGAGACCAATGAGATAATAAATGGTAAGATTACTGTAAAATGAAATGGACAGAATGAATATTCAATTAATTTTCCATCGATGAGAATTTCACAATAAAATCACAGCTTACTTTGTAAAAAAAAAAAAAAAAAGCATTCTTTTGGGCTGCTTTCTATTCTGTCTTTCTCATATTGTCTCCAATTTTTTTTCTTAAGTTTTCAAAACTGTTCATCTACTGATTTCTTTTAACCTAATAGGAAACTGGAAAATATTCACATTGTGTTTAAAAAGCACTCTAGAGACCAAATAAAAGTGAATAAACAAGAAATAGTAGATATAAGATGTAGATTTTGCTGGATTCTCTCTCACAAACTCAGAAGGTGAGTATTCCAAAGTAAAGATGAGTACCTTCTAAAACCTGCTAAGATTTCTAAACTACACTATGATTCCTTAGTTTACCCCGTAAAGATTCCACTTAAGATATATTTTCAAAGAACTTTTAATCCAAATTTCTTTGACACCCCCCCCCCACCTTGGATTTTTTTAAGCTTATTTCTCTACACAGGCCAATCAGTAAGAGGTGACATAACAAATCTATGACAATTTTCAACATTGGAAAATCTAAACAAATGTTGAAAAGCCAAATTAATTACCCTTCCATTGGTTTACTTGAAAAAAAAAAAAAACAAGCTGAGGTTTTAAGTCAAAGTCTACAAAAAGCATTTACTTTTAAAAAATGCAGACAAAGTTTAGGAACACATAATCCATTATCTTCAGTTACATTGAATTCACAATTGATTACTTTTTAAAAGTCAGAGTGCTTAGTATTAGCATATTCAACATCAAAGAGGCTGGAGCATGGCTTTTGCCTTCCTGTAATTTACAGTTTTATCTGCCTTCTCTCACTAACCCCTTGAAATGAAATGAGTGTTTTAGGACATAATTCTTCTTACACAGATAAAAACTTAGACTACAACAAAATATTTCTTTAGAGTAAAAATGCTAAAACCTTAATGCCTAGGTATGGAAAATTTATGTCAGAAGTGGAATTGCCGCTTTTGCAAGAAAGGGTCATATGAAAAAATTTCTTGAAACTGGCATCTCTTACACTCTTAACTACAAAACAGTATTTTACCAACAGAAAATTTGATACAGAAAGTTTCTCTGCAATACTCCTCTAATGTTTGACTGAGTATTTAAAATCAGAGGAAAGCTCCTGTGTTGAAGCTGGCCTAGAGTTGCCAAACTAAGCTGCATTTTTCTATAGTTTTCTTTTTTTAAGCTCATCTTTTTAACGGAATTAATGACTTTCTTAATAAAGGAGTCTATGCCATGATGTTGTGTTTCTTTACAGTTCAGGCACTTGACAGTTTTTAACCTGTTCTCTGCCTGATCAATACATATACATCTCTCAGGTATATATATATCAGGTTAGTATATATATGTATGAACAGGTTAGTATGTGTTATATATGTATATAGATAATATATATTTAGTGTCAGAAGTATATAAACACTTGGAAATAATTAAAAGCAAGTGTTTCAGGAACAACTGGTCTGAAAGCCTAATGTCACTCTATCCCATAAAGTGCTTTCCCAGCAGAGACATCTATCACCATCCATCACTCAGTCACGCGCCTCAACACAGCCTGCTCCCCTTTCTGATTAGAGATCACAGTTGCTTGAGTTGGCTTACAGAGTGTCATCTGTTTGAATGACAGATGTCTTTGCTGGAGTGGCACTCTGCTTGTTCTTGTTTTGTTTACGAAACGAAGATTTCTAAAAAGGTTCTGGGCTGCCTCCACATTAGGATGAGGCTATAAACCTCTGATAAAGGGGAGCGGCGGGTGCGAGGGATGCCAAGGACCTATTTTCTTCCCTCATCACCCTTTTAAAAGAAGAGATGTTCATTCTAATTGTGATTACAAAATGTTATGTCTTTGTGCCCTCCCCGTAGCCACCTTTGTTTACCTGGCAGAGAATGACCGGTATTGATATTTTTCAGTCCCCCTCTCTGGTCTTTTGACTACAGATAATAACTCTTTACTCTCCTTCCCCTTAACAAAAGGCTGCGAAGCAACCCGAAACCGAGTCGATATTTATTCAATAAACGTTAACCAATTCTCACAATGGAACTGATTTCCTGATGATGATTCTCCTCTTCTTTTTTTCCCCATGATCTCTAGCCTGGGGACGCTAGCAATATCTGACCAGTGCCAAGGGGCAGGAGGAAGTTCCTGGTTGGGAAAAGTTTGGAGGACACCCTCCCAGCCAGCTGGCTTCATCAGCTGGGGTGGTTCGGCCCCTCCAAGATGCCAAGGTCCTCTTTGGTACTTAGAGGAAAATGGAATGAACAACAGGGGGGAAAAAAAAAGAAAAAGAGGAGGGGGTGAGGGTGTGGATGGCTCTTCCGGACATCATGGTAGGAGTGAAATGAAATACCTAGACAGACTTACCGAAGAGCTTGCTGGGAGTGTCCTCGCTGTCATTTGATTCCACGGGCGCAAGCAGGGGCTCATTCAGCTCGCTGTCTGAAGTAGCAGCCTTGTCCTCACCTCCCAACTCCGCATTCATTTCACTCCGCACTGACAGCAAGGGCTTACTGACTTGTCCAGCTATCATTGGATCCTAGGATGGGGGAAAAGAGTGAAGGGGAGGAAAAAAAAAAAAGTGGCTGCTTGAGTGTGTGCGTGTCCTCTGTCTCCCTCTCCTCTCCTCTCTCTCTTCCACACACAGACTCTCCCTCTCTCCCCTCTCTCTTATCTCTGACTGCTCCCGCTGTTATTGCTGGCTGCAGTCAAGTGAAGAGCTATCACAGATCCGAGTTCTCCATGCCTCCCCACCCTATTAAAGCTCAACTAGCATGAGAGAGATGCAGGAGGCTTCTGAGAAAAAAAAAAAGAGAGAGAGAGAGAGAGAAAAGAAAAAACTTCTTTGAAAGCAATCTAACCAACACAGCTTTAATTGTGGGATGTGCTTTTGTGCAAATGTTTTTACACCTTGTGCTGTCTTGAATGCAAGAAGAAGAAGAAAAAAAAAGAAAGTGCGGGGTTTGTACTTCGGCAACAGACTCAAAAGGAAGGAGCACCCTAGGGAGGACCCAAGGGCTATTTTAGGAAGCCCTCTCCCTGGGGGAGAAGCAATTAAACCCTATCCCGAGAGCAGAAAAAAGAGACAGGGAGAAAAGAGTCCTCCAAAGGCTTTCAATGGAATGAAAGAGATTTCTTATGTAAATTCTAGCAGCACCCTTAGAAGCTGACTTCGCTGGTCCCAGATTTGGGACTGCAGCTGACCCCAAATCAAATGAACATTTGAAAGCAAACAACAAAAGAGATGAAAATTGGTTTACAGTTTTTGAAAGGAACTGGAAAAATACTTACAAACTCTGTTCAATAATTCGGATACCTAGAGCATCCTATGCCCAGAGCATTAAAGAAAAAGAAATCAAAGATCACCTCCGAAAAGGCAAACTTGACCCCCCAATAATTTAAATCTGCTTTATCTTCAGCTCGTTAGGAGGGCATTTTAGGATCAGCAATATTTTTCCAAGGGCAGCCTTTTATTCCATTTGCAAACTAAGACGCATGCTATTGTGGTGGCACAGGTATCAGAGGCAGAAGGGAGAGAAAAGCCGGAAGTGCCCCTTTTGCGTGTTCTGGGAGCTATTTATTGCCAAGTTCACGCTTAAATGGCTCCTGAGCAGGAGACAGGTGACCAGCGCAGGGGCAGGTAGGGCCGCATGCTGTCTTGTCCCATCATTACATTGGTTGCGGTAAGCCTGGGGTTATTTTTTTTTAATGTATTCATGCCTGAAAAGTGAATTTGATATGACACATGATAATCTATGAAAATGTTAATCAATACAAATAGTTTAAGCTGTCATCAAATTCACTTCTTTAGTCAATACTCATACCACGGAAAACAATGTCACTGTCACCAGGGCTTAATTTGCACAGCACTTAAATATTGGACTCTGTGCATCAATGCACTTCTTCTTCAAATACTGTAGGTAAACACATTTTCTCCCTATTTAAGTCTGAAGCACTCAGCACGCATTTAGCTGAGCCGAACCCTCCCTTTTGAATACCTTGATAGGTCCACTGGAGGGCAAAATTAATACTTAATTGAATCTCACAGTCATCAAAATAATCAATACTTTTTTATTATTTATTCTTTACAGTCTGTTGACTGTTTCAAACCTCTGAGGGAATGGTGGAAAGGATTCATGGCTTTGAAACACTGTCATTTAACAAGGTAATTTTCAGTGGGGCATTAGGGGTTGTGAAACATATAATAAAACAAAAATGGTGGCTTATAATAGGAAGAAAGAAAAGAATTATATTTCTGCCATCTAACAAAACAGGATAAATAAAAAGCAAGTGCAGAGAGAGAGCGCGAGAAAGGAGGGGGACGAGGGATGGAGGAAGACTGGCTTTTGAAGGGTTTTATCATATCAAGAGCAGAGCCGAGCTTTCATAATGCTGACATTTCTCATCCTGACAATCCTAAACAAGTAGAAAGGATGAGATCGCAGATATCATCTTTCATCACATTCTCCAGCTTAAGAACCAACATGACAGCTTCTCTCCCCTTTACACTGTTAATTACTAAATAAAATACTACTCTCTGTCAGCATCAGATTATTGCAGATAGCAACACAAACATTTCTCCATTGTCTCCCCCACTGGAAATGGTTGAGACCTACCTTGAACTCTTTAGAGAATAAATTAGGCTTGTCTCACTGTAGTGTAAATATTTGAAATGTAATCAATGTCATCAATGCGGTCGATTCACAGTATTGTCAGCCTAAATTTGCTGGTGATAGATTAGCATTTCACTTACTGTGTTTGGAGGTGGAGGTTTGGAGCACTTGAAAATGGGGGGTTGGGGGGAGGAGAATGGGGCAGGCAGAGGGGAAAGGAGACACAAAAGTCTCCAAATTTCCCCCGGTTTCTTTCCTATGTATCTAAGAAAGACCACGTGTTTGGATTCTTCTGATTCGGTAAGCAGAGCGGAGTGAGGTAGGAAAGGAAACACTGCTTTACCTCATAGCTTCACATGAAGGAAAGGGACCAGGTTTAAATTCTAGTGCATTTATTTTACTCTATAAAAGGTTGAGTCCTCAATCTCTCTGATTTAAAGGAGCGGGTGTGACTCATGCCTTTGAGACACCCAGTCTCTGTGGCCACACTGCTCATTTGAGCATTTTTGAAGATGGTGTTAATGGTAAACTTGTGTTTAGAATGACATTCACTACCCTCGTGATAAGCCAAACATGGTTATGCGTGTATCAGTGAGTACCTGGGCAGACTTAAGAAAAGGATATTCTATTCCTGCTTTATTTGTGAATGGTCAAACTGAATCCCAAATCCCATAGAGGAGCTGAAATGCAGCTGCTAAGTTCAAGTGCACTTAAATCTTTTAAGATGTTCAGTCTGGCTGATGTGTGCAAAGCATGTACTGGCAGATGGTGTATACTCACTGACCATTAGCTCTTCTTCTTTAAATTACTTTTAGGTACCCTCATCCATGGCTAGGTTCCCAACTAGTGCCTCTCAGTGACTTGAGCTTCGAAAATTCAGGAGTTTGTCATCCAAGTACTCATTTGATTTTTCATCTTACAAAATGCTTTACGTTTTCCCATGATGCAGCTGTAGGCCACATATATATGTGCATGACACGGTTAAACAGCAAAGCCCCAGAGAGGCAGAGAGCAGACAGCTTTTAAGCACAGCTATAGCCACTGGGGGGGTCCATTTGAAAATGCGTCACAAGCAGTAACCCCTGAGCACGGTCTTATAAGTGACTGGGGTGGGCGTACCTCTTTCAAGCAGCACTTGGCTTGGAAGTTGTTTTCTCCCTGCCAAACGCGATGTCAGTCTGTGAAATTCTTTCTCCCCGAGTAAGGAAAGGATTTCCAACATGCACCGACGTGGGCGCTTGCAGGAATGTTAAAGAGCTACAACTTTCACATGTACAAGGTTTGCTGCAGCAGCAGATAGGAACAGAAAGAGCTAGTGCAGGCAAAAAATAGTGGGTGAAGGCTTCTTACTTGGAAATCTGAAATTGTCACAACTAGCGTGGTAGAAGTTGGGACTTCTCTGCAGTTTGTTCATCGGCCCTGACTGAAGAAAGGGACTTGTCCAAGATGGAACAGTTGTCAAGTATAAGCAAGAACAGGAGATGCATGTGCCAATACAGGAATTCACAAGGGTCATAAGAGACCCAAGAAGCCAGACAGTAAAAAAAAGAAGAAATAAGAGATGTAGATTCCATTAGCAAAATCTCAAAAATTTTCACCATGTCCTACCATGAAAGGACTGCAGTCAGCATCAGAACCACACAGCAATTATTTAAACCTCCTTTGTGCATTGTTAAAAAATAAAAACAGATTGCATGTATTGAATGCCTCTACCAAATAGGCACCTCAGATATACTTAATGTCACTCAAAGTATGCAAGGTATTAACCCCATTTTAGGGGAAAAGGACTGAGACTCAGAGAGGTTATGTGACTTACCCCACAGCTAATAAGTGGTAAAGCTGTATTTTGAACCCCAGTAGATTGCATTTCCAAGGATCAGCATCTTTTTATACAGCACCCTCTACTGCGTGAAAAAAACCGAGGCTCATGGACGAGGTAACCCATGGGGTTTCCCAGAACTTGAATTATGGACTGGGGAGGGTGTTAAACCCTGGATAACCGATTCCCACAGTATGCTGTGTATACGATCTTCTTCTCTTCAGACTCTAGAAAAAAAAAACACCTCTCTGTCTGACGCTGCTTGGGTAAAATCCATGGGGTGACAGGGAATGGTAGACAGGACATCAGAGATTGTCACACTCTACATAATCTTAGCAATCACTTAACCACTCTCACCCACGGTTTTCTCATCTGGAAAATGGAAGGGTCAAAATAAAACAGTATTTTCCAAAGTGCATTCCACAGAACACTTGTCCTAAAAGAGATTCTACAATAAAGGATTTTTGCAATCATACCCACGCGGAAAACACAGCAGAAAAGTCTACCAGGAAGGAAATCAATTCAACTCTGCCTAAGGTAGCACTTCCCAGAATTATCTGACCATGGAAGACCTTTTCCTTAGTCTTTATTATATTATCTAACGGATCTCGTGCTTCTTGAAACATCTGAGACTGTGCCTGCTTAGGTTACAGCTAATGTCAATTACAGTTCTAATTTTTAACTATTCTATAATAAGAGGCTAGACGCCTTCAACAAGTACATATCTGTCCAGTGCTTCTCACATTCTTTTACCTGATTAATGTTCCTTACCGTTTATTCATATACAGTTATACACAGCTTAGTGTATACTAACTGTAAATACTCTCTTTATATGCTAATTTCTGATACCCTTTAATTCTTAAATAAGGATGTCCCCATGTATTTCTGTTGTAAAACCTTTATTTGAAGAGCAGATATAGGGCACTGTGCAAAGGAAAGAATTCGACTTGGGCTTTCACCAGGTTGTTAAAAATAATACCAGATAAACAAAGATATAATTCAGCTAAAGGCCTTCAATAATTTAACCAACAGAGTTTTTGTAAGCATAATCATTCTCAATTTATAGTCAGGGAAACTAAAGATAGGGAGATTATTATTAACTCAGCAAAACATCCGTGTCCGGTGGCAGCCACGCGATGGAAATACCCTCGCCCCTCTAAACTTAGCTTGAACTCAGTCCAGCATATTTTTATGTACATACAAACCAACTATGAAGCAGGCAATCAGAACAGCTTTGAGAAAAATATAAATAAGATAGGCAGGCAGGCAGGCAGCTTTCAAAAATCCAAGGCAACAATTCATTTGGTCACAAAGCGCCAGAGTAGGGCAAAGTTGCACTCAACAGATCTATTTCTAGAATTCGATAGAAAAATTATATCCATTATAAAGAAAAAAAAGTATATTGGGTTTCCCTCCCCTCCCCCCCCCTTAAAATGCTACATTTCAATTTAGGAATCAGTGGAACAAATTACCTACAGACAATTTAAGATGCAAAGACGGCATCACATTTTGTATTTAATTTCTCCCACTGAGAAGTAAAAATCAAAATCATAAATGAATGAAGAGGAAGAAAGTTGACCTTAGCGGGTTTAGGGAAAAGGAAACTTCAAGTGTGGATTCTGTTACCTTAGTCATGGAAAGAAAAAGCAATTTTTCTCTTTCTTTAACCAATTACCAAATATCATTAAGGTTAGTTAATGAAGTTAGTTCTCAATATGAAATTTAATGTACCAAAGAATGTTTTCCCCCAAAAGTTACAAAGAATTTCTAATTTTTCTAAGTATTATGCAATACTTCCTCCTTCTATCAATAAGTTTTAAAAAGATATTCTATTTGACTTTTGGAAATAAGACCATAGTCTATTTCTATGTTTTTCTTTATATGTGTACATATTTTTCTTTATATGTGTGTATATATAGCTAAAAATTCTGAAAATTAATGAAGATCACAAGACATTAAAAACACCATAAGTTTACCCACCATTGATTGATTATTTTATTTTAAATGTCACTTCCTAGACTGCAAACAAAACTTGTTTTGAGAAAAGCTGGAAATCCCACATTTTTAGCAAATACTCAACAGACAAAAAAATTGCATTACAATAAATTTAATTACAAAGCTCAAACGTATATAACCCTTGATAACCCCACAATAGATTGTCACAGCAACATGCTGATCCCAGCCTAGGCTGCCTTCTTCAACCCAGTCCTCACAACTGTTTTTTCTTCCTCGTCTCTCTACTTTTAGTTAGTGTGGCCAACATTTTATTTAATCCATCCCATAATAAAGAAGATGAATATTTGTGAAAATCAAGCAGGGCATTCAAAACTCAAAATAAATGCTGGGCTTTGAGAGTGAAGTACTGAGGAAACTTCAGGAGACTTCATGGATATCCCCTGATTTAGCATCTGCATGACTGGCCGGGAATCACCATCTCTTTCATCTTGGACTCTGTACCAACATGGCTTTACATATCTCAAGGGAAAAATATGAGACCTGAGCGAGGTCATGTACAGATACTGCATGTGAATATGTTTTGAAAGGTAGAAAGTGTTACACAGAGGGACCATTTTTCACCACACCTCTGCCCTCATTAGGGCATCCAATGGACTGTGAGTTGTTTTTCTTTCCATGCCTTCCGATTGGGCCAGAAGTGCACACTAGAGTGGATGCTGCCGCCACGTGCTACCCAGATCCCTGCTTTAGGACCAAGGCACTCATTTCCCAGCTGCCAGGAATGCTGGCTAAGGATGGCTCACCCCTGAGTCCTTCCCAGGAGCTGCCTTTGCCTAAAGGGACCGGCCTCTTCCAAGGTCAAGTCCCTTCCTTAAGGGCAGCCTAGATTCTGTCTTAACGGCCTTCAAAGACCAAAATACTTACTCTCTGCCCCTTTACAGAAAAGGTTTTCAGACCCCTGAGGTCCACCCTGGGCTCGGTCAGCTGCCTTGAACAGCACTCATGCTCCAGGGCTGGTGTTTCATCAGGAAGTCCCTGCTCCAGGCGTGGCCCCCACAGATGCCACAGCTACCTCTGCTCACTGCCCACCACCCCCGCACCCTACATTTTGCTCATCAGTACAATTTATGTGAATTTTGACTGAAACTGTTGATCAGCATGAATGGAGGTTAGAAGTGAGTTCTCACTTGGTTAAATTAGTCATATTCAAGGTATACGTATTGGCTAAAATATTTTGGAGACGTTCCCCACCCTTGAGTGATTGCAACCAGAGAATATTGAGAATCCAGCAAGTCCTGTTGCTTATGCTCTTGGGGCTAGTGGCCTAAGGTTTGACCCCCAAACTGTCCCATGTCCAATCTTTGGGTCAGAGAGTTCTAGTTGCCTAATGCTGACCGTGAGGGAAACTCATCTTGCTTCTAGAATCTTGCCATACCTACTTTAATGAACCTTCCATACCAGATGTGCTCTGTTCACCCAAAATGACAAAGAGCTATGACTTTATCAAGCTTACAGACAGGCTGAACGAACTATTTTGGGATGATTAATAAGTTGGGGGATAATAATATTTGGGGATATTTAGTAACTATGTTATTATGGCAGCTTTCGGTCTCAGAGCTTGATTTCATTATAACCAGGTAGGAAGGCTTTGGGGATATGGCAAGGTCTCCCCCATCTCGAATCATTACTGACTGCCATCAACCACTAAAAAGAACCCAGTAAATGTGCAAATAAAATCTGGCTTAGGCCACTGCAACATAACCCACTACACTGGGTGACGACCCACAGTGTCTTAGGGAGCAGGCATGGTCATTTACAGAGTGAAACAGAGTCCAGAACCCCTGTTCAGAAGATGCCTTGGGCAACTTACACTGTTGCCTCCACCAATCCCCAACATTTTACCTAGGGGATAGTTAGTTAAGATGAATGCCCAGAACCATCTTGGAAGGATAAAATAAGATTGCAAAATATCTGGGCTTCCCTGGTGGCGCAGGGGTTAAGGGTCCGCCTGCCGATGCAGGGGACATGGATTCGAGCCCGGGTCCGGGAAGATCCCACATGCTGCGGAGCAACTAAGCCCGTGCGCCGCAACTACTGAGTCTGCGCTCTAGAGCCCGTGAGCCACAACTGCTGAAGCCTGCACGCCTGGAACCCGTGCTTTGCAACAAGGGAGGCCACCGCAATGAGAAGCCCGCGCACCACAACGAGGAGAGGCCCCCACTCACTGCAACTAAAGAAGGCCCATGCGCAGCAGCGAGGACCCAACACAGCCAAAAGTAAATAAATAAAATAAATTAAAAAAAAAAAAGATTGCAAAATATCTGATTGCTTTGGTGTCAGAGGATGGTATATTTCGTTTTGTACACATGGGCACAGTTTAAGAGTCTCTTGTCTTTTTGTTGAGGTTTGCTGAACTTCAGTTAAGCATACAATCTCCTTCTCCCCTGTCAGTTGCTACAGAAAGAGTTTCTATCTTTCTCCAAGTCCCACCATGAGTGCCACATCCTCTTAACTATGCTAGTGGTCTAGAGACAACTCCAATTAAAGATTAGAGCATCAGACACAGCTGTATTTAAACAAAAACAAGCAAATAAACAAGCAAAACAGCCCATCAACGTAACATGAAATAACAACAACATAATCAATCAAACAGTAGTCAGCGAGTTCTGGACTTCTACAAAGCATCTAGTGTACAGATAGACACACCTCATCTAGCTCATCACCTTGTACCTCTGTAGCTCCTTTGCCCCCAAGAGGTTAAAATGACTGTATGCGTGATGCTTCATGTATACTTATCTGGGAAGAAAGGGAGACACTGATATTGACAACCTAATAGCACCATCAATTCAATTTCCTGCTGCCTTTGTGAAAAAGCATCAATAAGAGTTCAATCCAGGCTCATCTAGATCTGGTCTTCTGGTAATGGGGTTATACAGCAGTATCGACATTGCGTACACATACCCTATATTCATACATTCTTTATACTCTGACGGCTTCAAATAGGTATCAGAATTTAATCAGAAAACAACTCAGATTAAAATGGACTTGCATTTAGAGATTTGAATGTACAGTTACTAAGGAGTTACAAAGAAAAAACAACCTATATTATCCTAAAAAACGTTACTTTCTAGCATCTTAAAAATTCTAAGAGGTACTTTAGAGAGAGAGAGAGAGAGAGAGAGATAGATAGATAGATAGATAGATAGATACATAGATAGATAGATAGATAGATAGATAGATAGATAGATAGATAGATAGATAGTAACCTTTTGCAAAGGTGGATGATACAGTTGGTTCACGGAATGGAAAGACTTGGTCTCTAGTCTCAGAGTTTTCAAAATGAGCACTGAACTGAGAAGACCTAAGGTTTTTAGGGAGGTACCTCTAGGACCAGGGGAGGACCAAAGGAGGCAGGGGAGGACCAAAGTGCCCACTCCCAGTTTTTAACATCATATTGGCTTCTCTCATATATTCTGTATGGAGACTTCAGTGTACTTAAAGAAAGGGTTTCACAGGTCCGCCCATGTTACGTATTTGCCATGCATCACAGATGCAATAAAATCATGACAGTTTTTTGGTTGGTGAATCACTGACTTTCCCAAAAGACTTAAGCGATAGACTCTACAGCTGAGATGTTTGAGTCCGTTGCAGACAGACATGTCTCAGAATCCCCAATACTGGGCGCCAATATTGTGTGTGATACAAAAAAAGGCTCTCAAGAAATGTGTTTTGATTGATTCATTGACTGACTGATTGTGAAGAAGGAGGAAGGAGGGAAGGTTGGTTAAGGCAAGGATTGTCCTTGGTTGACATTTTTAGTATTTTAAACGTACACTTAATCACATCTGAAACTATACAGTATGAAACGAAGGCCTCACCTGGCTATCTTACCTGTCTGGCATCGCACACGCATACACACTGGCCCATATTCTGCTTCCAGAAATGTGGGTTTGGTTTTGCATGACTGCGTTACTTTGTTTTACCATAGGACCAAATGGAAGGATTTAATAGCAACACTGAAAGGGAACAAGAAAGTCCTTTTTCTCTGCTTAGGACGGAGGTTGAAAGAGAGCAAAGCTACCTCTGGTCCAGGGGATAAGCTCAGCCAAGCAAAGGCATCAGTGCTGGACTCAGGTGGCCGTAGACGAGGCCATGGCCGGCCCACCCTGGGCCTCAGCCTCAGAGCCCTGTCCATGCCTCCTGTTCGGCCAGGAAGATTCTCCCTCTGACGCTGCTCCTACACGATTCACCCGCGTTCCCCATGGTCATTCAGGAGCAGTGCCATCAAACACACACGGCACATGAGAAATGTTTTGTTACAGATGTTCTAATTCTATCATTTTTCTCGGAAGCAAATATTCCGAGAAACGAATTAAATGAATAACCCATTAAATATGTGGACACATCTAATTCTATTCTTCCACTCTGAAGAGCAAAAGACAGACAGTTGAGGAGAAAAACCGTTTATTCAAAAAGGAGCCTTGTACTTCCTTACAGTTTCAAAGTTCCGTAAGTAAATAGAAAAATCCATTCTGCCCCCTGCTGACAGACTAACATTCCTAAACATCCAGTTTGAAACCTGAAGGTGTAGCAGTACCTTCTGGGTTGGGTCCACATCTCACTGAACATGCCACAACCTCCACACTCGGCAGGTCTAGCTTCTCTCTGGCTGAGTACGGCTAGGCAACGCACAGCCAGAGAAAGTGCCGTTCACATTTTTATGATGACGGTACTAAGACATTTTCCGGCAGGTAGCAGTAAAGTGTCGGGGACTGTCTGGTCTAATTTGCAGAGAGATGCCCTCCCTTTGGTCCACAGTGGGCCAACTGGGGCCAGCCTCACCAGGCCCGCGTACTTGGGCCTGGTGTCACTTTCTACTCACTGAAGGGCCTGGGGCAAGGACCTTACTATGGCCTCTCTGAGCCTCAATTTCCCTGAGAGGAAACGGAAGTGATAATGGTATATGCCTCGTGGGATAGCTTTGCAGATTAAATAATTGACAAAGAATGCTTAGAACAGGTCAAGTGCCTAGTAATAATAAGAGATGTATGTACTGCTCTAGGTCTGCCACTCTCCTAACAGAGTGTGAATATTGTGTGCATCTTGTCATCTGATTTTCAAAGGGATTCCTGATCCACCTCCTCATCTCCCCTGCCTCCCCAGAAAAACAATCAGTAAGTAACCACTGCTGACGAGTAAGGGCCTGTCACTGCATCCTCCTACTCCAAATATCAAGATGCTGTTATGGCACATCATAAGCCCTCCCTAAATATCCACTGATTTTATTTGAAAAACCAAAACAAGACTTGACGTCTATATATGATGGAAGACCAAAAATTCATTAGATTTTTATTAAGCATTTTTTTTTAATTTTATTTATTTATTTATTTATTTATGGCTGTGTTGGGTCTTCGTTCTGTGCGAGGGCTCTCTCTAGTTGCGGCAAGTGGGGGCCACTCTTCACCGCAGTGCGCGGGCCTCTCACTATCGTGGCCTCTCTTGTTGCGGGGCACAGGCTCCAGACGCGCAGGCTCAGTAATTGCGGCTCACGGGCCCAGTTGCTCCGCGGCATGTGGGATCTTCCCAGACCAGGGCTCGAACCCGTGTCCCCTGCATTGGCAGGCAGATTCTCAACCGCTGCGCCACCAGGGAAGCCCCTAGATTTTTAAAAACTAAGTTACTCTGATGTCTTTTGAGAAGGAATTCGCTTTATAAATCCTAAGGTCTTATTATTTTAAGAATGGTCAGGGGGCTGTAAGTTCTGTAGAGTTGTATCCCTGAATTACAACAGCATCTGGCTTTTAATCTTCCAAGCATGTAGCCATGTTCTCTAAAAGAGCCATTCTATCTCTGCTCAAAAGGCCATTGTCTAATTGATTTCACTAATAGGTGTTTTCCTTTCCTCTCCTCTCAAAACGCAGTAACACGGGCTGGGCTAACAATGTGGGTTGCTACCTCGCTACTTCTTGTCCTTCCTAGCAATCTGGGCAGGTTTCTCTCAGCCAACACCAGCTCCTGCGGAGTTTTCCTCTCCTTTTCTGCCTTGGGTCTGCACAGGGCTGCGCCTCGCCCCAGCTGCTCCTTTTTCCTCCCTCTCCTGTAATCCACTCTCCTTTAATATTCCAAGGGTGACCCTTGACTGTCCTTTGAATGCTGCTCCAATTCAAAAGGCTTCTGAGCTTTTAAGACAGCAGAGATAACATAATTCCAAGGAGAGGGGGGTGGGAGGGAGGGAGAATGTGATTGGAAAGATTAGCTAAATCTTCTCATTCCTAGGGATTTGGGCTCTCACAAATACAGGAACTGGGAGGTTTTTCCTTTTTTTTTTTTTTTTATGGACTCTCCCCACCCGCCTCAGCTCTCGTATTAACCTCTATTCAAAATATTTTGTTTCTAACCCCAACCATAAAAAGAGACTTAACTGAGTATTTCTTTAAATCTCTAGCCTTTGAAACAAGGGCAATTTTACAGCAAGGCCGGCTTTTATTAACATTTATTTATGTTCTTTTTCATTTGCATGATTGGGGATGGCTCTGAATCCGGTTCTATTTAGGACAAAGCTGATGCAATTCAACAGGTAATTACTGACAGTTCATCACGTACGAGGTGTTATTCAAGGGACGATGGGGGAATCTAAGGATCAAGAAACGCTTGCTACCATCAAAAATTTCACCATCTATAGACATCAGTAAAGGGATGGTATTCGGCATCTTCTATGAGCCTCGTATACTTTCTGTCACAGATATAACGTTTGCCTGGCATCCCTTATCTTCCTTTTCTGTAAAATGCCAATGTATACTAACCACTTGGACCATGCACGCACACACGCGCGCGCACACACGCACACACACACGCACACGCACACGTAACACCCTTTCTTTGACACACTGTTTTAATATCATTACAGATGCTAATGAATAAACATGTTGCTCCACTCAGAGCGTTTTAACGGGGCTTTTCTAACCCTAATCTGCAACTGATGACGGGCTATCTTTTGACTCACACACTAAAACAATGTATCAACACAGCTATCGGCAGGATCACTGGCAATTAAGGGCTGTACTACCAAGTGCAGCAGATGAAGCACCTGAGTCACTACTGTTTGTCACGGAGTATTTTTAAAGAATTGCTTCCTTTAATATCCTCAAGCACCTACAGTAATGAGAATGGGTAATGTGTTGTCAAGAGGAAAACAGACCTGTTTTATAACAAGTCAGTAAGACACACTCATAAAAATATCAGAAAACAGATGTGCAGAAGTCTTTACAAACAACTGGCTCTTTTCAGTGGGTTTAGAAGCCTCCATCCCCATCCCACCCTTCTGCTATTAATTTGCTTAGACAAATGTTTCATAGATTGAAAATACACAATTTTAACTAAAGGCCAGCTGACTTATCCTGAATCTATGTAAGTGGGTCCATCCCAATGACGTTAAGGTACCAGTGGCCCCAAGAAGGCTCAAACATCCATGGTGGAATGCAGCCTCATTACACAATCCTCTTTCATTCTACTCCACTGAGCTTCTGCACGGTTTCTCCCCACGCACATGCATTGTGCCTGGAAAGTTTTCTGTTTCCTGTACAAAATAAATGAGAAATGAGTTCTCCTTTCTCACTACTTCAGCTACAAGGGCTCGTGTCTCTTCTTTCCTCCATGCCCACTAACAGATGGGTCCTGCTGGTAATCTCTGTGGGATCTTATACCCTGCCTGCAAGGTTCGCCCTTGGCTTCTGGATCTTGAGGGGGCCACCTGTGGGCACTCATTTCCTTAGCATGTCAAGCAAAACTCTAATCAAACCTGCAGAGTACTCAGTTAAAAAAATCAGGAGGAAATCATTTTTTGATTAAAAACAAGCAGAAAAGTAAATTCAAATTAGCATTGAAATCAACTAGGAAACACATTCCCGAGTTTTTGATATAAAAATAGAGTCAATGATGATAGATTTTTAAAAATCGAGTTTTTTAAATCCAGTGGAAAGTAGTTTGATTTGTTGTTGCACAGGATTATTGGAGATTCTTTCCTCCTCATTTAACTTTGATATTGGGAGGGTTTTTAATGCTATTTATTTATTCAACAAATATGTATTGAGTGAGTACTGGGTGCCACGCTACCCACTCTTCAAGGTGATGGGAACACATCATTGAGCAAGACAGGTCAATGCAGGCAATCCTGTAACTGAAATAACTTGGAGAGACTGACAATAGCCAAATCAATAAATAAGGAACCATCGTGATGCTGGGTGGTGCTGAGGGCTATGAACAGAAATAAAGTGGAGTGAAGTGTGGGGAGAGTGTGGGTGTGTCACATATAAGATGATCAGAGAGGTCGCACAGATAAGGGACCCTTGAGCAGAGGCCACGTGAGCAAGGTGAGGGGCATGTGAGCATCATAAGGGGACATTGAGAAAAAGACTCTGGCCTGGGAGACTGTTCAGTGCCCTCAGGGCACCAGGAGGCTGAGATGGCTGAGAGGGAGTGAGTGGTCGGTGGGCCGTGAGGCCAGAGAACTGGTTGCCAGAGAAATGGCCAACAGCAAGATCAAGGGGGGGGGGGTTTCTGGGCCATTGTGGGGACTTGGGAGAGGAAACCACAGAGGGTTTTGAGCAAGATGAGACAGGATCTGACTTGTCTTTCAAAAGGCTGCTTTTGTGGGAGGAAAGCGAAGCACAGAGGGAAATACCTTGTAGTTCAGGCGTGAGATCAAAACATTTGTTGGGGCTTCCCTGGTGGCGCAGTGGTTGAGAATCCGCCTGCCAATGCAGGGGACACGGGTTCGAGCCCTGGTCTGGGAAGATCCCACATGCCGCGGAGCAACTAGGCCCGTGAGCCACAACTACTGAGCCTGTGCGTCTGGAGCCTGTGCTCCGCAACAAGAGAGGCCGCAACAGTGAGAGGCCCGCGCACCGCGATGAAGAGTGGCCCCCGCTCACCGCAACTAGAGAAAGCCCTCGCACAGAAACGAAGACCCAACACAGCCAAAAATAAATTAATTAATTTAAAAAAAAAATAGGGGGAAAATATCACTAAAAAAAAAAAAAAACATTTGTTAACAGCTTTACTGAGATATAATTGATATTCAAAAACAATAGTATAGTTAGTTTTAACAGTTTTAAAAACTAGCACGTACTTAATATATACAATTTGGTGAGTTTGGATGTATGCAGACACATGTGAAACCATCACCACAATAACACATTCCATCACCTCTAAAGATTTCCTCCTGCCCCTTTTTCTGGATAAATTTTAAATTACAAACAAAAGATTACAAAATGTCTACCACATAAAAGATGTTATTTCTACGGGACCAGAAAACACTTCAGTAACTCGAATCTTATGAAAACCCAAATTGCAGCCACATTGTTTTGCTTGCTACCTTATCCCAACAGCCTTTACATCAACTTAATCTCTTTTGAGAAAGTAATTAAATGAATCATCTCTCAGCTCTACCTGTCTCTGCAGAAGCTTCCCTGACTGCTTCCTTCTTGCTCTTCAGGATGAATTAAATTATTACCAAAGTCCGCCTCGCCAGGTGAGGAAGGCAGGGGATCCCTAACATCACTGAAATCCATTCTTGTTGACACTTGACTAGCTCCCAAGGCAGTTTTAGAAAAGTCACTTTAAATTCTTTGAATGTTTCTTTCGGCTAAAATAAAATGTGTTACATCCCAGTGGGGTTTAAGGACTGTACAAAAAACATTACCTACAGGACTCTCCGGGCATTAATCTCACCCCTCCACCTCCCCAAACCCCCCCCCCAAACCCCTGCCCCCGGCACCGACCTGGGCATCAATTTGGAAGGAGCCTCTGCTCTACCTGTAAAAGCACATCTCTTCTAACACACTTGGGCACTTGCATTCTGGGCTTTTTGACTTACTTTCACATGATAAAAAGCCCCCTTTTCAACTGTTAATGGTATTAAGAGCCTTTTTCTTAATGCAGTTTTTGCTTCCAGGGTGGCCCTGGCAAGAAGCTTGTGCCTTCTAAGTCTCCACTTCAATCCTACCCCATCTCTCTATTATCATCCATTCTGACCCGCAGTGCGTCAGGTCTCCGAGGTTCTGCATGATTCAGGGCAAATGCTTGGTCCCGCTCTACAACCTCTAACTGCGATGCTCTAGTCCTGTGGATTAGAACCCCGTGGGAGGAATGGGGTGGAGGGGTTCCTTCCTCAAACCTGTCAAATCAGAATCTCAGAGGGCGGGACTCAGAAATCCACACTTGTAACAAGTTCCTCAGAAAATTCTTACGAGCACTAAAGTACGAGAACCCTTACCTTAAAGGTATACTCTGAAGAATAAGAAGGAAAGTGTTACAAGTTTTCTCAACATTTCAGAAGAAAGCATGCCATAGCAATGCACAGATTCATAATAACTTTTAAGTAAGAGACTGCTTTATAACTTCCTCTTATTCTGTCCTCTGAGTCGTAAAATTTGGGGTCTTGAACTAAATATTTATTTCATATTCTGTATATTTCAGACTTTATCTTTCATCCTTTCAACATCATCATTCATTTTGACAGTCATACTATATATTTTTTTTTTCTGAATCACTAAACTTTATTGCTAAAATTTGGTAAATCTCAATGAAAGGGGTAAAAAGTCCAAAACTCTGAAAACATTTTCAAATGGAAATTAAACTGAGTCATACTATATTTTAAGCTCTATTTTTTCATCCATATCTATCTGGAACTTTAGAAGTATGGAACTCATTGTAGAAATCTTTGAAAGTTATATATCTATGTGTGTGTATATATGTATATATGTGTACACACACATATATACATATAGTATGTCTATATACAATCTTTGTTACCTTTGTTAATGTTTACAGATCCACATTGTATAAACAAGTTAGTATTCCGCTTTTCTTTTTGATGGTTATCATTTTTTAGCAATAAAGTATTTTTTTCAGCAAAGCATTTTTTGAAATTGAAGTATAGTTGATATACAATGTCATGTTAGTTTCAGGTGTTCACAGTAATTCAGTTATTTATATATATATATATATATATATATATACACACACACACACATATATATACACACATATATGTTCTTTTTCAGATTCTTTTCCTTTATATGTTATTACAAAATAACGAGTATAGTTCCCTGTGCTTATACAGTAGGTCCTTGTTGGTTATCTATTTTATATGTAGCAGTGTGTATATGCTAGTCCCAACCTCCTAACTTATCCCTTCCCCCCAGTATCCTGCTTTTATAATTCAGTTTCATTTAATAAATATTTGTTAGAGACCTAACAAGCGCTACCAGCTACCACGTGGTAAGACAGCTGAGCACTATATCTGCCATCACAGACATTATTATATTATACTATATTGTAACCATGTTCTCCAAATGAATTAGTATCTAAAACTGTGATTTCAAACTGCTGAATAATATTTACTCTGATGCCATGGCTTACTGAACTCTATTCTAATTGCAGAACATTCTGGGCTGTGGTCTTTGAAATGGGCTACATGCACACAAGGAGAAGTGCAAGGCAGTGCATTGAGGTACTGGAAGAAACTATTAGAATTTCTATTTTTATTTCAATTTTTTCAACTCTATTTTGTGTATGATTTTTAGCAGTATAATACCAAAAAAACAGTAAATAAATTTACACATATTAGGAGTACATGGTAAAAGTTATTTTCATTGATAAAGCTGGGTTATCACAAAACTCTGCAGTCCTTTGATTTAAGATGTGTCCAATTATTCACACAAAAATAAAATTTTGACAGTTTTAAACATATTCTCAGGAGTGAAATTACAAGTAAAAGAGGATGGACCATTGCCAAATTGCCTTCTAGGTCAGTTGGTGGAAAATTTATGCTCCCAGTGTCTGAGAGAGCTTCTCTTTCATATTTTATTTAAATTTTTTGCTGATTTATTAGACGGAAACTGGCATTTTATTAATGTTTTAATTTGCATCTCATTAACAAAGCTAAAATTTTCAACTTTATTAGCTAATTAAGTTTCTTCTTTCATAAATTACTCACATCCTTTGCCTGTCTTTCTGTTGGGGATCTAAGTTTTTTTCTAACTGAACTTTGTATAGATATATAGAAATAGTAATAACTATTAAAAACAATGGCTGACACTTATTGTGTTGAGTGCCGGCTACGCTAGAAATAGACCAGACTTCCTTTCTAGTACTCTAAACAACCAAGAGTGTTATTATGCCCATTTCATGGATTATGAAATTGAAAGGAATGAAGTTAAATAACGTAATTTGGCAGAGTCTTCCTGATTCCAAATTGTAAGAGTTAGAATTTCTTTTTTTTAGAATTTGTTATCCCTTTGATTTTTATTAATGTTGGTTAAAAAATATATTTTAAAAAATTCTTATCCAGTCATATTTATCAACACTTTCCTTTATGTCTTGTTCTATTGACTTTATTATGAGAAATCATCCATGAAAAGGCATAAATAGTCTCCAGTTTTTTTCTATGATTTTATTTCTAATGTAATTCTAGAATCTATCTGGAATTTACGTGGGTGTATGGCATTAACTGAAAATCTTACAGTTTCCCAAAGAGTCAATTTTTAGAGCACAACTAGTTGAATAACCCATTGACATATTATGCTTTTTTTTTTTAATCAAAAACTAATTTCTAATGGAAACTAGGTCTGTTTTTGTAGCATATATATGTGTGACCATACATAATGCAATATATACGTGTTAAGTGTATAAATATGTTATATATAATATATATGTTGACTATTATAAATATAATTTATAGGTATAAATTATATTAACATATATTTATATAATTATATATGTATTTTATATTATGTTATATGATAGAGCAAAAATCCTTTTTATATTCTATTGCTCTTTTTAAAAAATTTCTTACATATTCTCTGTGTTTTTTCCAAGTGAACTTTAGAATCATTTTGTCTAATTTTAAAATTAAACAGATAAATGTCATCTTCATAACATTCTGTGTCACCATCATGAAACTTGGTCCTTTTCTTCATTTATTTAAATTTTCTTGTACTGTTATCTGTGATGTGTGGTTATTTTTATATCTATTGCAGACATTTTTGCTTTAAAATTTCCAAATATTTTTTGGTTTGTTCCTATTGTAAATAAAATCAATTTCCCTTTCTAAGATCAAGTTACATATGGTTACTGCTCTTATTTAGAAAAACCATTGAGTTTTTCAGTTAATTCTATTAGGACTGTACATATATTTTCATATTTTTAACAAATAAAAATAGATGTCTCCTCTTTTGTAATATTTATGGCTGTTTCATATCTTATAACACAGTAAGAAAAATAGTGCATAACAATAGTGGTATGAGGCCTTGATGCTTCTGGTGTTTTTGTAGGATTTTGGTGTTGGTTTAAAGATCAGCTTTATCATATAAGAAACTCACAAATCATTAAGGATGTTTTTTATCAGAAATGGCTGTTTTTTAGTATGGAGTTTCCTTTAAAACCTAAAAATAGAGTTACCATATGATCCAGCAATCCTACTCCTGGGCATATATCCACAGAAGATGAAAACTCTAATTCAAAAAGATACATGGACCCCAATGTTCATAGCTGCACTATTTACAATAGCCAAGACACGGAAGCAACTTAAATGTCCATCAACTGATGAATGGATAAAGAAGATGTGGTTCATATATATTGTTGTAATACAATGAAAGATTACTCAGCCATAAAAAAGAATGAAATAATGCCATTTGCAGCAACATGGATGGACCTGGAGATTATTATACTAAGTGAAGTAGGTCAGACAGAGAAAGACAAATATCAAATAATATCTCTTATATGCGGAATCTAAAAAAAAAAAATACAAATGAATTATTTACAAAATGGAAACAGACTCACAGACTTAGAGAACAAACTTCTGGTTACAGTGGGAAGGGTGGGCAGGAGGGATAGACTGGGAGGTTGGGATTGACAATATACACACTACTATATTTAAAATAGATAACCAAAAAGGACCTACTGCATAGCACAGGGAACTCTGCTCAATACTCTGTAATAACCAAAATGGAAAAAGAACTTGAAAAAAAATAGATACAGGTACGTGTATGTAACTGAATCACTTTGTTGTACACCCGAAAGTAACACAACATTGTTAATCAACTATACTCCAATATAAAATAAAAATTTAAAAAACATTTTTTTTTCCAATGAACTGAACCTGAATTTCCCATTTTACAAAAGACAACAAAGATACCAATCACGCAAATGGAATATACACTCACACATCAGAAGATAGAACTGTCACAAATCCTTCCAGAGAATAATTGATATGGAGTCCCGAACAAACACTTCCCCACCACAAACGGTCCTCCATGTCAGACAAACGTCAGAACCAATAAAAACGCCCAAATAGCACTTGGCGCTCAAAACAGAAGTCGGCCCAGGTGCACACCGGTACACTTACTCCGTCTTGGAGCTTGTCAGCTCGTCCAGATGCATGTTTCCGTTCCACCAAGGAAAAGTGTGCGTTGGCAGCCAGTGCCGAGCAGGGGAGAAACAGGGAGGATTCCCAAAACAAATGGCTTTGGCAGCTGCGAGGAACATCCCCTAAGAGCCTCCTCTCAGGGCCACCTAGCCACAAACAGCTGACTCATCGCAGCCATCTTGGCGCGTTGCCGCGGCCGGTAGCTCTACTCCAGAAAAACCCCACGCAGTCAGATCTCGCGAGAACGCAGCCCCACGTTGGGCGCCAAAGCACTGTTACTGAAAGCGGAGGTCAGGCTGCTCGCCGCTCAAAAGCTAATAAAGAGGCAAGGTTGATGGAAAGTTTGCTTTATTTCCAAGGCCAGCAACTGGGGACGCGAGAAGGCAGACTCTTGTCCAAAGACCGACTTCCCCCACTGATAATCAGTGAGCAATAGCTTTTATAAATGGAGGGAGGGGGCTACATGCAGAAACAGCAGTCAGCTCTGACAGTCTTCTTTAAATCGGTCATCGCTGGTCTGACTAGCGTCATCTCGATTAAGTACAGTCAGTCTTTAGTTCCAGGGTCTGTTTGTTCCCATTTCTTTGAGGCCCGTTCTTGGAATTGTGGCAGCTTATGTCACGGATATTTGGGTAATTCATACTTACCAAGATTTTGAAGGATATTTGAATAGAATTGTACATAATATGCTTTTATCATTTTTTTCTTCAGTAAATTTCTCTTTTGGTGTTGAGATATTGGTGATTTACCGTATATAAATTTCAGGTGTACAACATAATGATTCACAATTTTTAAAGTGTATACTCCATTTATAGCTATTATAAAATATTGGCTATATTCCCTGTGCTGTACAATATACCTTTATTTATTTATTTATTAGTGCCCTAACCCCTATCTTGCCCCTCTCCCCTCCCCCTTCCCTCTCCACACTGGTAACCACTAATTTGTTTTCTCTATCTGTGAGTCTGCTTATTTTTTTGTTATATTCAGTAGTTTATTTTATTTTTTAAATTCTACATATAAGTAATAACACACAGTATTTGTTTTTCTCTCTCTGTCTTATTTCACTAAGCATAATGCCTTCCAAGTCCATCCATCTTGTTACAAATGGCAAAATTTCATTCTTTTTAATGGCTGTGTAGTGCACTATGGTATATAAATAGATATATATATATCTCACATCTTCTTTATCCATTTGTCTGTTGATGGACATTTAGTTTGCTTCCACATCTTGGCAATTGTAAATAATGCTTCTATGAACACTGGGGTACATGGATCTTTTTGAATTAGTGCTTTTGTTTTTGTTTTCTAATATAAACCCAGGAGTGGAATTTCTGGATCATATGGTAGTTCTAGTTTTAGTTTTTTGAGGAATATCCTTGACAGCCATTGTTAAGTTTCTTTTCATTCCTGTTGCTGTGTTTTTCCTATTTTATGTTGTTCTTTAGATTTATCAAATCTTTTTATTAGCTTTTTTCTTCAGAAAACTAATTCTTATATTTGTCAACTTTTTAAAAAATTATTTGATTTCTTCTTTTATCTTTAGTATATCTTTCTGCCCAATGTGTTTATGTTACTTAATTTTCACACTTAGTTAATTCATGCATTCTTCTAAAAAATAATGAGAGAATTGAAGGTTATAAGTTTGATATATCCTGTGAATCCTCATATTTATCCTTTATATTTTCATTAATTAATAAGTAGTTCATCTTGTGATTTTGTTTTGTTTTTTGACCCAACAATTATTTTGGAGATGTTTTAAATATAGTGAAGGTTTAAAAAACTAGGTCTTTATTATTTTTTAATTTTAATATATTATGAAAGAGAATGTGATTTTTGAGTTCTTTTTGAGAGAATTTTTTGTGTGTGGTCAAGTTTAGGATCAGCTTTTCAAAATGTTCTATGGATACATAAAAACAAAATATGTTCTATGTTTGTATGAGAATCTGATACATAAATCAAACACAATTAAAATAGAAATTTATGTCATTATTTACTTTGTGAATTCTTGGTCTAGCTAAAGTTGATTGACTTGTATTGATATTTCTCAGAATTCTATACCTTGATCAATTTTGCACTGAATTTCTAAGAGTTTCTGCTTTATGTATTTTAAATTTGGTATTTGATGTGTAATGTCTCAATTAGTTGTCAGTTGTATTTTCCATCATTATAAATGACCTTTTTCTCACATAGCCTTTCTTACCTTGAATTCTGCTTTGGGTTTTTGTTTGTTTAAATTTTACTGATAAACAATTGCTTCTTTGATTTTAACACTTTTATAATATTTTATTTTACGTTATGTCTCTTGTTACTAAGACGTCGTTTTTTTTAATGCAAACTTGCAGTTTGTATTTAATGGAGAAATTTAAAACATTTATGTTTATTGACATAATCAATATATTTGATCTTATTTTGATTACCTCAGTTTTATTATCAGTTATTAGTAATTTTATTATTTTCTGTTTCATTTTTATTTTCAGTTATTATGTGTCTTTTTTTTTTGCCTCTTTTTTAGAGTTGGTTGTCTTGTCATTTTTGTTTCATTTGTGTGTATTTTTACTGATTTTGCCAGAAATTTGAAAGTTTTGTCCTGCTTTTAGTTTTTCAAATAGTTACTACTATTTAAAAATATATATATATTAGGTTTTAATTTTTAACTATCATAGTTGAGAATAGAATGATATCCCTGAAGCAACCCTCTCTATATGAGATATTTTTAAAATGAAATTGTTTTATATACAGCCACCAACACACACTTCATTCCAAGTTATTAACTTGGAATTTTACACTGAATTTACTATTATTATAAAAATATTTAATATTCCAAAATCTTTTCTATTAATATTATTTTGTATTTGCATTCAATTCTTAACTAAATTTACCATAATTATTTAGTCCACCTTATATTAGTTGGCTTCAAAGTTCAGCAGCAGTTCATTTACTTGTGTTGTTCCTTTCCCTTAGTTCTTAATTTTGATTCATTTCTCATATGTCTTTTAGTAATTTTTAAAAGAAGATTATGTGGTGGCATATTGTCTAAATCCTTGTTTATCTGATAACATCTTTCTATTGCTTTCACACATTAAAGTTACCTTGATTGAGTACATTTCTTATATTGCTACTTTGAGCTCAGAACTCCATAGAGGTTATTCAAATGTCTACTGGAATTTGTTTCTAAATGGGAATGTTTTGAGAGTAACCTGATTTTTGTTCCTTTGTAAATAACATTTTTTTCCCTGCCGCATGCTTATAAAATTCTTGTTTCTCTTTGCTATTTAAAAAAATGTCTAACATATCTCTACAGTGGGTCTCTTCCACTGATTTCCTTAGAACTGAGAAAATCCTCTCAATCTTAATTTCTCAGTTTTTTTTTTTCTTTCACTCAGTTTCTGTTGTTTTCCTTAATTGTGGCCTTGATCATTGCTTTGCTTTAAATTTTTTTCATCTAGTGTTCAGGAAGTCTGAGATTGCTCTCCATTCTCTCTCCTTCATATCCACTGTATCTCTCATCATTTTAAGCTCCTCTGGCTCTGTCTGTTCTGCAAGAGTTTTGTGAGTTTCTTCTCTACTCAATGATTTAATTTGCCAATGGAAAGCCTCCATTTTGATCCTCCAATGTTAAATTTTGATTTTGTCATTGAAATGCTTTCTCACTCCTCGAGCTCCCTCTGCATCTCACTCTGCTATCTTTCTTTTTTGCCTCTTTTTCTCTTATGCTTTTCTGATCCAATGACAGGAATCCAATGGATCGTATACACTTTTAATGGTGCTAATGAATTTTCTAAAACCTTCTGATTCTTACCGTAAATCACATTTAGAAGCTTGCTGTTACAGTGTTCATAATAATCTGTCATTTTCCTTGATCTGTAGCATCTTCATATAGGTCCAGTACTGTTCTTTATTTTTTTTTTCTTATTTATCTATAGACCAAAAAGAAAGCTATCTAGGCTATTATTTACTAAGCTAAAAAGTGACTTTGGCCCCATTTTCAGAAGCCAACTTAAATGAATCACCAAGTCTCTTTCTTATCTACATTGACCAGGAGTTGGCTTACATATAACTCCTGGTCTCATTTGCAGATACTTATAATTTTCCCTTTGTCCCTGCTATGATTCTCTCCCTCCAGTGACCATTGCCACATTAAAGATTCTGTATCTATTAAAGTTTTATTCTGTATCTATTAAAGTTTTATCTAGTATTACTTTGTTGGAAACTGAAATTGAACCTTCTTCTACCCGCTCTGCCTGCCTTTCTGACACTGAGGTTGTACATGAGAAAGTACAACCTCTAGTAGCAGTTCTCCTCATGCTCTGCTTGTATCTTTGTCCCCGCCCATTGTGCTTGTGTGGGCAAAATTCCTATCTCAGGATGGACTGGGCAGTTGCCTCTACCCTCCACTTTCTATGTCATTGCTTTTGGTAATAATAAAGTCTGACTGTACATAAAAGGTCAAGATGGGTGGTGGAAGGTTCACAGTTTGATCTGTGTTCAAATTGCCTCAATATATGATACTCCATGAGAAAAGGGAGTCTTACAAGTTCTTTTATTCCATAGCTGTCAAAGCAGGATCTGCAAATCGCTGAGGATCCCTGAGACCCTTCAAGGGAGTCTGCAGGGTCAAAATTATTTTCATAGAAATGCTTTAATATTATAATGTGAAGTATTTTTGCGGTAATACCTCAACATAAGTTGTCTTTTCACTGCATTGACATTAACACTCATGATGCCAAAGCATTGGTGGATAAAATTGCTAGTGTCTTGGTATAAATCATAACAATGGCACTAAACAACATTTGTATATCCATGAACTCACATTAAAATTTTTAAAAAGCAGAAGACAGTTTCACTTTAAAATGTCCTTGGGCTTCCCTGGTGGCGCATTGGTTAAGAATCTACCTGCCAATGCAGGGGACACAGGTTCGATCCTGACCCAGGAAGATCCCACATGTCACAGAGCAACTAAGCCTGTGCACCACAACTACTGAAGCCCACGTGCCTAGAGCCCAGGCTCCGCAACAAGAGAAGCCACCACAATGAGAAGCCCACGCATCGGAACAAAGAGTAGCCCCTGCTCGCTGCAGCTAGAGAAAGTCCGTGTGCAGCAATGAAGACCCAACGCAGCCAAAAATAAATAAAATTTCTTTAAAAAGTCCTTGATGGAGTGGCAAAAATTATCAATTTTATTAAACTGCAATCCTTGAGTACATTTTAAAAATATTCTGTGTGATGAACTGGGAAGTACACACAAAGCACCTTCACTACATATCAAAATGTCATGATTGTTTTGAGAAAAAGCATTTGTGTGATTGTGTAAGTGGCATACTTGAAAAACCAGCGAAAGGCAAACTGATTTTTTTGGCAGGCAGACATTTTGGGGGAAATGAATGAAATGAGCCTGTCACTTCAAAGAAAATAAGTGTATTTGTTGCCGATGATAAAATTCAAGCTCTGAAGAGAAAATTCGAATTTTGGAAAACTTGTATCTGCCACCAAGAGTTTGAGAACTTCCCAACACTTAAAGACTTTTCTGCTGAAATAAGTGGTGATTTAACAAATAATAATTTTGTACTATTGTGTAATAAAATGTGTCAACATTTGGAGGAGTTGCATAACACAGTGAATTTTCCAAATGACCAAAGCACAATGTGGCAAAATTATGCCTTGGTAAAAGATCAAAGTGCAAGGCCGATCAATGGATTTTAGTGTTAAGTGAGTACAAAAAAAAATGTTAATATGCTCTTTGGTTCTACATTGCAATGAAATGTTACAAAACTGCCACTTGTCAGAGTGGTATAATGTCAAAGAATAACCACAACTATCCTAAAAGGCAACTAAAATACTCCCTCCTATCACATTTCTGCAGGACAGTTGATTTCTTCATATACTTCAACCAAAGGAACATATATCACAATAGAATAAATGCCGAAGTAGACATTAGACTCCAACTGTCTTCTATGAAATTTTTATTAAAGAAATTTGTCAAAATGTAAAACAATATCACTCCTAAATTATTTTATTTTAGAAAATACAGTTTTTTAACAAAAAATATTTATGAGTTTATTATTGTTATTTTAAAATGCCATGGTATATATAATAATTCAAATTTTCCTCAATTTGTATTTCTAATTTGATAAATATCAATAGATATTACGCATATAAATAAAAGCTCTTTGTAGTTCTCAATAATTTTTAACATTGTAATGAAGTCCTGAGTTCAAAAGTTTGAGAACCACCACTCTATTTTGTGCAGATAGAAAGGGACAAATTTCTACTTTCTGTTTCTGGCTTATAAAGCATTGTTGGACCACAAACTGCATTTTTCTTTTCTTTTTTTTTTTTTTTAATTAATTAATTTATTTATGGCTGTGTTGGGTCTTCGTTTCTGTGCGAGGGCTTTCTCCAGTTGCGGCAAGCAGGTACCACTCTTCATCGCGGTGCGCGAGCCTCTCGCTATCGCGGCCTCTCTTGTTGCGGAGCACAGGCTCCAGACGCGCAGGCTCAGTAATTGTGGCTCACGGGCCTAGTTGCTCTGCGGCATGTGGGATCTTCCCAGACCAGGGCTCGAACCTGTGTCCCCTGCATTGGCAGGCAGATTCTCAACCACTGCGCCACCAGGGAAGCCCCACAAACTGCATTTTTCATTCAAATTTCTTCCATCTTGAAGTTAGTAAAAATTCCTCTCGGATTTGGAAAATAAATAGGTGGGTATTAGTTCTTCTTGGGGATTTTGTAAATTTTCATGTTATCAATTCCTTCATATATTTCAGTGGAAAATTGAGAACTGTTTTTCTCTTTTGAAAAAATTTGAGCTATAATTCACATACCAGAAATTCACCATTCTAAAAGTATACAATTCAGTGATATTTATTGTATTCATAGAGTTGTGCAACCATCACCACAGTAAATTTTAGAACATTTCAATCCCTCAAAAAAATCGTTTAGCTCTACCTCCTTATCTCCTCATTCCCCAGCCCTAAGAATCCACTAATACCCTTTCTATCACTACAGATTTACCTACTCTGGACATCTGATATGAATGGAGTCATACAATATATGACATTTGTGTCTGGCTTTTTTTACTTAGCACACTGTTTTCAAGGTTCATCCATGTTGTAACAGGTATCAATACTTCATTCCTTCTTATGGCTAAATAGCATTCCATTATATAGATATATCGATTGATGAGTATCCGGGTTGTTTCCACTTTTTTAGCTATTATGAATGATGCTATTATAGACATCTGTGGGCAAGTTTTTTTTAATATACATATGTTTTTAAATTCTCTTGGAAATGTACTCAGGAGTATAATTACTGGATCATATGGTGATTATATGTTTAAATGTTTTAGGAGCTTCCACTATTTTCCGCAGCAGCTGCACATTTTTTACATTCCCGTCAGCAATGTATGAGGGTTCCAACTTCTCCACATCTTTTCTAGCACTTGTTATTTTCCACTTTTTTTTTTTTATTATAGCCATCCTAGTAGGTATAAAGAGTATCTCATTGTGGTTTCCAGAAATTGAGCATGTTTTAAATATTACATTTAGGAATGAGATGGTCACTCATTAAATGGTCACTCATTAAATGGTCACTCATTTAAAATATTGCATGCAAGTTTTTGAAGCTTTTGAATAATCCTTTTCCCTGCATGTTTTCTTTGTTCTCTCTTGAATCTCTTAGAAACACATGTGCATTTATCTAAGAACTTAACCCGAAAGATCTCAACAATGCCTTTCCTTTCCTAATTAAAATATTTATATTATCTCTAAATATAATATTCTAAAATTCTTCTTGAAGGTTATCACTGAGTTACTATGTGAACACTTAAGGATGATGTGGCATATTTTCTGAGATGTCATTATGGTAATAATTATGCTGTTTCATTACTTCCATGTTGTTTTGTTAGCTTACTAAAAAGGTACTATTCAGAATCATTCCGAGAACCTTTATTTGCTGTGACGGCATCTTTCTAAAAGGTATGTATTTTTTACATTTTTATTTTCCTAAGTTTTTGAGATTATCTTTTAACTTCTCAGGAAATTAAACACTGTATTTTTGTAAAATCTAGATTGTTTTCATAAAAATAAATTTTTTAAAAGATGAGGATTCTGGGAGTTGGGCTAATGTCAGTTTCTGTGAATACTCAAATTAATAAAATTCCTTGCCCAAATATAAATCACCCACAATTTGAATTTTTAGAGATGTTCCGTTCACCATTTGAACTACATGAAAATGCTGATGAATATTTGCAATACAAAACTGATAAGCAAGTAAACCCCTATACATATCTAATCATTTAAAGGATAACTTATTCCCCCAAGACTTTGCAAATATTAGAATCATCTAAATCTGTTCCTTGTAATTCCAGGTCTCCATAGTGATAGACTCACTTATCTTCAAATTCTACTCAGTAAGCACCTGAAAATGACTAAACATTAGAAATAAATACCTCCTACTCAACTTTTGTGTCCCTGTTTCAACATCCTTCCTTGGGGTAGACCTTCCTGAGCCATTACTCCCCTTTCTTCTCAATATTTGTCTCCTCCAACTCTATATCCATGCTTGAAGACCATCACCTGTATCAATTCATATTTACATTCTACTCTCAATCCCAGAAAAATAAATAAAACACGGTATTTTGAAGTTATCATAGATCCAAGATAAACTCAACCTATTTAATATCCATTTACTCCATTTATTCAATGCTGTCAACATGCTGTAGGTTTGAGTAGGTTTCTTAAACTTCCTGTGGCTTATTTGTCTTATCTGTAACATAAGAACACTTACATCTTCCCTGACTGGTGTGAGAGTCAGAGTTGATGATGAATTTTATAACTTTTTATAAATAATTGTGTAATTATGGTCATTTTTACAATATTAATTCTTCCACTCCAAGAACACAGTATATCTTTCCATCTGCAATCCCTTTCAAAATACCAGTGGCATTTTTCTCAGAACTAGAACAAATAATTTCGAAATTTGTGTGGAAGCACAAAAGACCCCAAAGAGCCAAAACAATCTTGAGAAAGAAGAATGGACCTTGAGGAATCATGCTCCCTGACTTCAGACTATACTACAAAGCTATAGTCATCAAAACAGAAAATAGCAAAACACTATGGTACTGGCACAAAAACAGAAACATAGATCAATGGAACAGAATAGAGAGCCCAGAAATAAACCCACACACTAATAATTAATCTATGACAAAAGAGGCAAGAATATACAATGGAGAAAAGACAGTCTCGTCAATAAGTGGTGCTAGGAAAACTGGACAGCTGCAGGTAAAAGAATGAAATTAGAACACTCCCTAACACCATACACAGAAATAAACTCAAAATGGATTAAAGACCTAAATGCAAGGCCAGACGCTATAAAACTCTTAGAGGAAAACATAGGCAGAATACTCCATGATATAAATCACAGCAAGATCCTTTTTGACCCACCTCCTGGAGAAATGGAAATAAAAACAAAAATAAACAAATGGGACCTAATTAAACTTAAAGGCTTTTGCACAAAGGAAACCATAAACAAGACGAAAAGACAGCCCTCAGAATGGGAGAAACTATTTGCAAATGAAGCAACTAACAAAGGATTAATCTCCAAAATATACAAGCAGCTCATGCAGCTCAATATCAAAAAAACAAACAACCCAGTCCAAAAATGGGCAGAAGACCTAAATAGACATTTCTCCAAAGAAGATATACAGATTGCCAAAAAACACATGAAAGAATGCTCAACATCACTAATCATTAGAGAAATGCAAATCAAAACTACAATGAGGTATCACCTCACACCAGTCAGAATGGCCAGCATCAAAAAATCTACAAACAATAAATGCTGGAGAGGGTGTGGAGAAAAGCGAACCCTCTTGCACTGTTGGTGGGAATGTAAATTGATACAGCCACTATGGAGAACAGTATGGAGGTTCCTTAAAAAACTAAAAATAGAACTACCATACGACCCAGCAATCCCACTACAGGGCATATACCCTGAGAAAACAATAATTCAAAGAGAGTCATGTACCACAATGTTCATCGCAGCTTTATTTACAATTGTCAGGACATGGAAGCAACCTAAGTGTCCACTGACAGATGAATGGATAAAGAAGATGTGGCACATACATACAATGGAATATTACTCAGCCATAAAAAGAAACAAAATTGAGTTATTTGTAGTGAGGTGGATGGACCTAGAGTCTGTCATACAGAGTGAAGTAAGTCAGAAGGAGAAAAATACTATATGCTAACACATATATGTGGAGTCTAAAAAAAAAAAAAAAGGTTCTGAAGGTGCTGGGGCAGGACAGGACTAAAGATGCACATGTCGAGAATGGACTTGAGGACACAGGGAGGGGGAAGGGTAAGCTGGGATGAAGTGAGAGAGTGGCATGGACTTATATATACTACCAAATGTAAAATAGCTAGTGGGAAGCAGCTGCATAGCACAGGGAGATCAGCTCGGTGCTTTGTGACCACCTAGAGGGGTGGGATAGGGAGGGTGGAAGGGAGACGCAAGAGGGAGGAGATATGGGGATATATGTGTATGTATAGCCGATTCACTTTGTTATAAAGCAGAAACTAACACACCATTGTAAAGCAACTATACTCCAATAAAGATGTTAAAAAAATTTAAAAATGGGCAGAAGAACTGAACAGACGTTTTTCCAAAGAGGAAATGCAGATGGCCAACAGGGATGTGAAAAGATGCTCAGCATCACTAATCATCAGGGAATCAAAACTACAATGAGATACCACCTTACACTTGTCAGACTGGCTATCATCAAAAGAACACAAATAACAAATGTTGGCAAGGTTGTGTAGAAAAGGAAACCCTCATACACTATGGAGAACAGTATGAAGATTTCTCAGAAAACTAAAAATAGAATTACCATATGACCCAGCAATTCCACTCTTGGGTATATATCCAAAAAAAACAGAAACACGAATTTGAAAAGATACATGCACCCCAATGTTCATAACAGCATTATTTACAATTGCCAAGGTATGGAAGCAACCTAAAAGTATCCATTGACAGACAAATGGATAAAGAAGATGTGATATATATATATATATATATATATAAAATGAAGTACTACTGAGCCATAAAAAAGAATGAAACTTTGCCATCTGCAGCAACGTGGATGGACTTGGAGGGCATTATACTAACTGAAATAAGACAGACAGAGAAAGACAAACACTATAGGGTATCACTTATATGTGGAATGTAAAAATTACAACAAACTAGTGAATAAAGCAAAAGAGAAGCCAACTCACTGATATAGAGAACAAACTAGTGGTTACCAGTGGGGGAAGGGAAGGGGGAAGGAGCAATATAAGGGTAGGGGACAAAAAAAGGTTATTATGGGATGATATGAAATCATCTGTATGAAACTTTTGAAAATTGTAGAACACTATAGAATTTAAAGAATCTTTCATTCAATAAATAAATAGATATATAAAAAAATAAAAGTTTCTTAAAATGGGGAAAGAATTGTGTAATTAACAGAATAATAATAATTATTATTATTTGCAGGTGGCTTTATTTGACCAGTCATACATCTGGATGTAAGATATCCAAAAGTGCCTTGTAGTAGTTTTGATTGGAATAGGAGGAAATACAAACTTTTAAAAATGTTTAAGGATATACTTTTTTTATTTCATTTTTTGTGTGTTTTATTTGCCAGTGCTGATTTCTTTTAGACCAGAGACATGGAGTATTTCAAAACTATTTACATATCATTTCAGCCTGCTGAAAATTTTCTAATACCCTCAGAAGAATGGTAAAACAAATGGAAAGGGGCAGGAAAAAAATGGGCAATTTCCTGTAATATATGCTTGCAGATCATACATACCAATGTATATGTGAATGCACAAATGAATATCCATTTCATGGGTTCATAAAAAGAACATTTTATATTTTAAGTAATCCATCCTCACCTCAATGATCTTCTGAGAGAAAAAAAGGGTATTAGTGTTAACAAATGTGTGTATATACACATCTAATATCTAAGAAAGATAGCAAAATATATCTAAGAAAGAAAGAGAAAAGTAGGGAGAAAGGGACAGAGAGACAGTGAATAAAGAAAGGAGGAAGAAAAACTACCATATGATCCTGCAATCCCCCTCCTGGACATATATTCAGAGAAAACCATAATTAGAAAAGATACAGGGCTTCCCTGGTGGCTCAGTGGTTGACAATCTGCCTGCTAATGCAGGGAACACGGGTTTGAGCCCTGGTCTGGGAAGATCCCATATGCCGCGGAACAACTAGGCCCGTGAGCCACAACTACTGAGCCTGCGCGTCTGGAGCCTGTGCTCCGCAACAAGAGAGGCCGCGACAGTGAGAGGCCCACGCACCGCAATGAAGAGTGGCCCCCGCTTGCTGCAACTAGAGGAAGCCCTCGCTCAGAAACAAAGACCCAACACAGCCAAATAAATAAATAAATAAATAAATAAATAATTAAAGGTGCTAATAATTAAAAAAAAAGAAAAGATACATGCACCCCAGTGTTCATTGCAGCACTATTTACAATAGCCAGCACATGGAAGCAACCTAAATGCCCATTGACAGATGAATGGATAAAGAAAATGTGGTACATATATACAATGGAATATTACTCAGCCATGAAAAAGAACAAAACAATGCCATTTGCAGCAACATGGATGGAACTAGAGATTATCATACTGAGTCATACAGACTCATACAGACTCAGTCATGACACTTCTGTGTCATACAGACACAGAAACACAAATATCATAGGATATCGCTTATATGTGGAATCCAATAAAAGGGTACAAATGAACTTATTCACAAAAGAGAAGTAGAATCATAGATGTAAAAACAAACTTATGGTTACCAGGGGATAAGGTGGGGGGGGGGGGAGAGGGATAAATTGGGAGATTGGAATTGACATCTACACACTACTATATATAAAGTAGATAACTAATAAGAACCTACTGTATAGCACAGGGAACTCTACTCAATACTCTGTAATGGCTTATATGGAAAAACAATCTAAAAAAAGAGTGGATATATGTATATGTATAACTGATTCACTTTGCTGTACACCTGAAACACAACATTGTAAATCAACTATACTCCAATAACAATTTAAAAATAAATAAATAAAAATTAAAAAGCCATAAACTGGGAAGAAATATTTGCAAGTTATATTTCTAACAAAGTACTTGCATGAAGAATATATAATCAACACTTCATTTCAATAATATGACAGACAACTCAATTTAAAAATGGGTAAAAGATACTCTCACTGAAGGAGATGTGCAGATGGCTAAAACATATGAAAAGATGTTCAACTTTTTTAGTCATTAGGCAAGTTTAGTATGCATTTACTAAAGGGTTATAATACCAATTTTTGGCAAGAATTTAGAGAAACTGGACCCTTCACACATTGCTGGTGACAAAGTAAAATGGGGCAGCCATTTTGGAAAACTGTTTGGCAGTTTCCTTAAAAATGAAACATAACTGGGACTTCCCTGGTGGCACAGTGGTTAAGAATCCGCTTGCCAATGCAGGGGACATGGGTTCGAGCCCTGGTCCGGGAAGATCCCACATGCCACAGAGCAACCAAGCCCGTGTGCCACAACTACTGAGCCTGCACTCTAGAGCCCGTGAGCCACAACTACTGAGCCTGTGCACCACAACTACTGAAGCCCGTGTGCCTAGAGCCCGTGCTCTGCAACAAGAGAAGCCACCGCAGTGAGAAGCCCATGCACCACAATGAAGAGCAGCCCCCACTCGCCGCAACTAGAGAAAGCCCGCACGCAGCAACGAAGACCCAGTGCAGCCAAAAATAAATAAATAAATAAATTTATATTTAAAAAATGAAACATAACTATATCAATATGACCCAGAAATTCCACTCCTAGGAATCTACCTAAGAAAAGTGAAAATATATGTCCAAAGACTTGTATGTGAATGGTCACAGGAACATTCTTCATAATAGCAAAAGACTAGAAACAATCCAAGCGTCCAACAACTGTGAATGGATAAATAAAATGCGGTGGCAGTTAAAATTTTAAAAGATAAAATATCTGGAAAAGGGAAATTTGTAGTAATAGAAAGCAGATCAGTGGTTGTCTGAGGTTAGGGGTGGAAGTAGATACTGGCCACAAATGGACATGAGGAAACATTTTGGAGTAATGGAAATGTTCTCAAACTGATGAGTGGTGATGGTTACACAACTCTGCAAATGTACTAGAAATTATCAAAATGCACACTTACAATGAATGAATGTACAGTATGTAAGTTATACCTCAATAAAGATTTTTTTAAATCCGAGCTGGTCATCAGAGAGCCTAATCCCAATATGAGAATGCAGCTAATAATGGAAGGGAAGTCAGAAGAGAGAGGGGTTTAAGGCAAATAAACAAATATTGGGAAATTTCATAAAAATCTGCTAATTGCAATCTTGGCAAGGAGATAAGGGCTGGTGTTGCCACTGGTGTATGTTTATGTTTAGGAGAGAGTGAGAATTCTAGGCCCTCCTCTGCCTTCCACCCAGTGGGCCCTGGAGCTGACCAAGGTGCTGACAGTTTCTCAACTCAAGATGTGGTATAGGTTGTGAATTCATGATGCTACCTCTGAGGAATTGAAACCGATAGAGTGGTGTACCAGCGTCATAACTATAGGATTGTCAACCTTAAAGCGTTTCAAGAGAAGTCATTGCAAGGGGTGGGGTGCATGTGTCCACAGAGTAATCACTAACAGAAGGCCCTATATCCCTTGTACCAGCCTGTCTTTATACAGGCGTTTTAAAGTAGATAAGATTTGCATCTGGTGAGAGCTCAGAAAGGGGCAAATCCATGTCCCTGGGATGATCACAAGTAGGAATTCACCTTCTGTGCCTTCAAAGAGGGCTGATAGTAATTACCGGTTGATATGTTTCCCAACTAAACCAATCACAATTGCAAAAATATCACAGCCTTCTTATAAAACATCATATGAAAAGATATTCTTTCTTCTTGTGAATGCTAACTTAAGCACATTTTTTTTTTCTGCAGAAAAATTCTCATATTTATCAACTTATTCACGGGCTCGGTCAGCAATTTTTAGCCTGTGAGAAATGACATCCTGTGTTTGACCACAGCAACTTGTAAGAACAGAAATGGCTTTCTAATTTAATCACATCACAGTAGTGGTCAGTCCCAGGAAATATTTGTTACTTCATAGCGGAGGTGGCAAGATTTTTAGAATCACTTAATAAACTTGGATCAGAAAAACTAACATGTTTTAATTTCAAATAAAAATGCTACAGTCGGCTTCTTCACCAGATACAATTTTCTCAAAATATCTCAAAGCAGTTCATTGTCAAGAACAGCACAGGTGAGTTCTGAGCAAGATCTTTACACAAAATATACTGTAATTCCTGTATAAGTATAAATATATGGGCATGTATTCATATGCACAACAAATCTTGAATGTGACATGCCTCAAAGCAACATGAAAATTATCTGGAAAGCTGATATGAACTTGGATTTCTGAATTTCTCTGAATAAAGGTATGACACAAATGTAAAACAAAACGATAGTGAAAATAAAAATAAAACCCATGCATTCTTTAAAAATTTCATATGAGTCATAGTTGATGTACGTGTTTCCTCACTTCCAGGATCCCAGAATTCTGTGCATCAGAATCCACTAGGATGCTTGTTCAAAATGCACTTTTCAAGGCTCTACCCCCTGGAGATTGTGCTTTGGAACCTCTGAGACAGGGCCTAGCAACCTGGTGATTTGATGCAGGTGGTGTGAGAATCATCCATAGAGCAACACCACTCAAGACTCCTGTGCTCTGCTTAAAGGGAGCAGTATTTCCCGAAACATTTGTACAGGAGCCTGAGATATGTAAAGTGCCTGATGGAGAACATTACGGGGAGAAGTTCATGAATATCTGGACAGTTGGAGACCAAAAGGACAGAATGGATCTTGACTAAACCACGGAAGCAACTTGAAGATGCTTTCTCTTGCATGGTTCAAATATGTATACTAAAATCAAACTCAAGCCACACAACATCTGTGCCTTCCATGAGCATTCAAGCAGGACCACTGCTAATAATAACTCCCTGATTACTGAACAACCCTAAAAGCAAGGCAGCCTGAGGAATCTGTGTGGGCATTACCATGCTCTTTTCTGGTCATAAAATCCAGTTGGTGTGCAATTACTCCAATGTGACACCTTATATAAGCTAGAAATCACGTCTTCACTCTAAACATTGTAAATCAATAAAATTATATTGTAGCCATTGACAACACATACAATTTTGCCTGTTTGATGCCCCATTACCACAACAGCACTCGCCTTGGTTTGGAAAGCAGTCCTTCTCTTCCCTAAGTGAGTATTAGAGGGGAGTTCCCCCTCCTTGGTCTTCTTGCATACAGGACATATTTATAGACAGCAGAATAATGTCACACAAATTGCTCTCGCAAATACTCCTTGCTACTTTGCAGTATTGGTGTCCATTCCTAAGCCAGACAGTGAAATTTCCAAGAGTTACATTTTTTCCCCAATGTATTTTCTTGCCGTTTTTACACTTAAAGGTGGTGGAGTTGAGGATTGCATTCCTAAATTAAATGTGTCATGTGTAAACACAAGAATGTGCAAAATATAACTTGTTAAAACTTTACTTCTGTGGTATAAATATAAATTCCTACAAGAATAAAATTAAGGAGAATGTCTTCTGTGGGATATTGGGAAATCTAACACTCTCCATTATCCCCTCGGGGTTCCAACCTACAGAGAACACGTATACACTTAAGAACCACTTGCCCAATGCAGATCAAAATGCCAGTTTTATTCATGTCCTGCTAGGTGTCCCCAAACCCCGAAAGGGCTTCTGATAGGAGGATGCAGCATAGGAGAGAGTGTGAGATGCAAGATTTCTATTTCCTCTGCCCCAGTTAAAAACAGGTCAGTGTGCATTGAAAGCATGACTTAGCCATCCACATGGAACTGAAAAGCTGTATTAAAGAAAGAGCAGGCATCTCACTGGGTCTCCAGTAGGTGCTGATAAGATCAGTTTACCACTTGGAGACAGGTGATACAAGGCAAGCCCCACTAAAGAGGCTGATGTTAAAGGGAATGAGTTAAAGGGTAGGGCCTACACCATTTGCTGATGAATGTGACAGTCAGTATATGCTAGGTTAAGCTGCAGTAACAAACAACTTCAAAATCTCAGGGACTTTAAAACAGCATTTTTTTTCTTGCTCATGCAATATGTCAAACATGGGTTGACAAGAGGGCTCTGCTCATCATAGTTACTCAGGGTCTCTGCTGACAGAGGTGGCTTCTCAACACACCACGGTTCCATGACCACTGCAGCTAAGGACCTAGCAACCTCAATTGAATGTTCTGGCTGGGCAGTACCACACATCACTTCTCCCCACAATCCACTGGCCAGAACTTGTTAAATGGCTCTTCCTAACTTCAAAGAGACAGAAAAGTACAGTTTCCTCCCATGAACCAGAAAACTATGAACACTAGGGATATATACTACAATAGGAAGTAGCATTTTAAAATCTCCATTCATTTTACTTTCTATGTATCTCACCAGTTGACCACTCACATTTTAATTGCCCATTTTCTTCTGCTTCCTCTAATGTCTTGTTTTCATAGTCTTAACAAGCATTGAAAAGGCACTTCTATAAAAATAATGCAGGGGGCTTCCCTGGTGGCGCAGTGGTTGAGAATCTGCCTGCCAATGCAGGGGACACGGGTTCGAGCCCTGGTCTGGGAAGATCCCACATGCCACGGAGCAACTGGGCCCGTGAGCCACAATTACTGAGCCTGCGCGTCTGGAGCCTGTGCTCCACAACAAGAGAGGCCGCGATGGTGAGAGGCCCGTGCACCGCAATGAAGAGTGGTCCCCACTTGCCGCAACTAGAGAAAGCCCTCGCACAGAAACGAAGACTCAACACAGTCACAAATAAATAAATAAATAAATAAAAGAACATGAATTTCTTAAAAAAAAAAATAAAAAAAATAATAATGCAGGAACACCAACTGTTCTCTCTGTTCCTCCCACATCCTCTTCTGCCCACCCTCTATCCATACTTTAATGTATATGTCCAAGAAGCCAAGAGGCTGTGCCACAGGCAACTATGACTTTTAACACTCAGGCCACACATTTGTAAATCTGGCCCAATAAGTAGTCATAATTCTTACCATCAAATTAACAATTCCTCCTCTCATGGAGAAAAGTAAAGAAGCAGAGAACAGATCATTTCAACACTCTTTGGATCTTTGGGTAGGAATGGAAGTACCCTTTTCCATGAAAGCATGTGGAAAAAGTCCAAGGATCACCGAATAATTTCATAGCCTTAGATTAGAGAACACTTTATAATTCTTACATGAAACCTGGATGTCATAAAGCAAGATTTTAACTCCCAGAAGGCAAAAGAAGCCTTAAATAAGATAAAGGAAAATAATATATTGGGAGAAACTATTTACTACACATATAACAAAAATGTAGTATCTTTAATATATAAAGAGCATTTACAAATCAATAATAAAATACTAAGAAGAAATATATATGAACAATAAACTTATAAAAATAGGATTAGCTTCACTGATCATTAAACAAAGTACCAATTATTTTGCCTATCAAATTAGAAAATTTTAAAAGATTGATAATCTCAAGTAGTGACTACAGATAAAGAATTGGTTGATGTGCAAACTAGAAAAATGATTTTTGGAGAGCAATTTGCCAGTAATAGTCAAACTTTAAATAGTCAAACTTTAAATTTGGGTTATATGACCAAGGAACGTCCACTTTTAGGAATCTGTCCTACAGAATTACTTGCACAAATACATCAAGAGATATAAGCATGATATTTCTTTTTTTATACCAAAAATTTTAAACAGCACAAAAGTTTATCAATAGAGAGATCATTACATCCATGCAATAGATCACACAACCATAAAAAAATCAGATAAGAGCTGTAAGTCCTGACATGGAATATGGCCTGCATTACTATGCAAAAAGGAAATCACAGAATGAAATACATAGTATGGGTCTGTGGTGTGCTGGGAAACCAGCTCTCATTTTACAAAGAAGCTTTGATTCGTGTTTGCTGATTTCCATGAGGTAAACACTCTTGTCATAGCTGCATTCAAACTACCAACAGCTTAACAATCTGCTTACAGAATTCCACAGGCCAGTATATGGGACTATTTTCATTTTTTTAAAAAGTATGTATGTAAGTATGAAAACATGTGTTTGTGTGTGATCGTAGAGGCACAGAAAAAATATCTGAAAAAGTAAACAGAAACTGGAGCAGAGCCTCAGTGGGACAAAAGAGCCTCAGTGGGACAAAAAAGCAGAGCCCTTGGTTTATTGTTTGGATTTGTTCCATTGAAAATGTATTGCTTTATTAGTTTTCTTCAATCAAGATTTAAGTATTTTATTACAAAATTAATACATTTTTACTGTAGAAAAACTGCAAAATATAAAAGAGAATAAAGGAGAAAATATAAATACCCATAATTCTTCTACATTAGGGTACCCACATATTTTGATATTCTTTCTTCCAGTTGTTTTTCCTAGAAAAACCTAGCTTTTGGATTTTTCAAACAAGTTTACATTTTGTGAGTAAATGTTAACTATACATAAATTTTGAGTCCATTTCTGATTATTTCCTTAGGATATAATGTTTATTATCTTAGAAGTGGCATTAGTTATTGATTAAAGGTAAGACTACAAAATATATCTTAAAGAGCGGATGACTAGATTTTAGTAAATGCAATTCAGGCTAGTGCCAAGTCACCAAATTTTATTTCTTATATTTACTAAAAACATAGATAGGTTTTTATGGTAGTAGAGATAAAAATGCTATTAATTTATTTGTTATATACATGTATGTACATATACATTCATACACATATACACATATATACATGTTGTGTATATATATATATATACATATACACAGTTCTATACATGTTTTATATTTATATATATATACACACAATTACATACATATACATATATATTACTACATATACATTATTTCACAAGAAGAAAACTTTTGGCCCTGTAATGCTTGCCACAGAAACAGAAGACAGTGGAAGTTGACTGGGTTAATTCCAGATAAAGGAGTTCAAAGGGAAGAAGAAGGGTTTCACAGATATATCAGGAAGAAAAGGGGTATTAGAGAGCAAGTAGGACCATTAATAAATGGGAAGGACGATGAAATTGGTGGTGACTAACATGATAGCACTACCAGTGGTTTATATATATATATATACGTATCAAACTTTGAGAAGAAAAATAAAGCAAGCCAGTGAAGATATTTAGGAAGTAATGAAAATCCTGTCAATACAGCTGCTGATAAAAAGCAGGCGAGGGGATTCAGTACAACCGGTTGAAGCCCAGGATTCCAGACACGTGCATTCGCCAGGGATTTGATGTCACTGAATCGAGCTCTGTACCTAATCCGGTACCTCACCTAGTCCAGCTCCAATCAGACTTCTGGTTTCACAGTCTCATTTCCAAATTCACCCGTCACCTAACCTTCGCTCATTGCTCAAAAACTAGAAATGCAAATTTTTAGACATGTCTTTCACCAGGTGCTATAATCAGAAGTATCTCAAGGCCAGAGTCTGGGGCATTATCTGGGTTTCAAGCCATTTGTTTTACTTGGGACTATCAACCCACATGCTGATGGGTCTTTACCCACAAACCCCCCACTCCCTAAGTTATTTAAGTAATTGATAGAGCTCAAATATCCATTGAACTAATTAGGATTACTTGGGATGGCTATTGTACCTTTCTTTTCTTTTTGCAATTATGGAGAATGTCTACTGTGAGTGAGTAAAGAAAAAAAAAATAGTCTCTTCGTTTTTGCTTTAAGTGAATGCAATTAGTTGATGCATCCATAAAGGGGCTCATCTGTACTTCGCAAAATTAAAGATGTAGACATCCGAGGACAGACATGACCAAAAAAAAGTCAGATTACAATGGAAATTAACTAATAAGGTTTCTCAACTATCGATTCTTTTTCTTCTTTTAATAAATTGTAGAGAACAAAGTGAGTGTCCCAGAATCAAGGAAATTAAATGTGATGCCAGCATTCCATACAAGAGTACCCTGCTATTCCCAAACAGAACTTCTGACCACAGTAAAATAGCAAGGGAAATGTTGAGGAAATCAGATAGAGAGTAATGGAATTGCAGAACCAATAAACTGCAAATCAGTAGAGAAAGAGACACCTCAGAGGCCCTAATCTGGGCTTGAGTCAATATTGTGATACGATTGTCCAACACAAGTTATGTGAATTCAAACTGGCTTGAATCTATGCCCTTAATCCGTCTATTTATATATTACCTCTTCCCAAGGAACTAAAAGCATTTTATGAGCAGTTTTGTCTTCCACCCTTATTGAACACCCACATTTTCCCCTCTGATATCTCTACGGTGACCTAACATTCTCTGTTAACAAAAGGTGAGACTGGGGTAAGAAGAAGTTCTCTCATTTGCCCAAGACAAATCAGGAAGGTATCACTAAAGTCAGCCCAAGCAGTGTTATTTTCGTGGGGCCCACTCTATGCCAGTCAAGATTTAAATAGACAACTGAAAGTTAGTTAAGGTAATGGGGAAAAAAATGAGTATAGTTAATAAGGCAATGTTCTTAGGAGTTTAGCAGCATTGCTAAAGAGGCTCTTGAATGGATCTACCAGAAAGAATAAACAGTGCACTTAATTCCAAGGTTGTAACAAAGTCAAGCCATATTGAAAAATGGGAAGACATTTCTCCAAGACTCAAATTGCCTTAAGGCTACATTTTAGAGATGTGAATTTTTTGTGTAGGGCCTTTGCTATTGGCTGTCTTCTTTGAAACTAACTTAAGGCTTTTGGGATTCAAATACATTTACCCTTGGCAAAATAAAGATACTGTGAAAATTAGAGGCCTTCATAGGAGTATTCAAATTCCTTAGAAATAGCTTAATTTTCCCCTGAAACGAATGCAAATTTTGCAGTGTCCAAAGGGATCAGATGATCTAAAGGAAGGAAAAGTATAGTATAAGGAGGAAGTGGAGGTGGCAAAAAAAAAAATGTGAACTGTACCTACATCTTGGTGGAACACAGTAAGGCCTGCAGACAGTTCTTGCAAGGGGAAAGGAACAATCTTATGTTACAGAATAGAGGGACTCCAGAATTGATGAGCAAAATTTGCCACGCCAAAATGTCTCTTTGGCATATGGATTATTTTAAACTGAAAACAATCAAGGCCCCAAAGACTCAGGAAGAATATTTGACCTTCCCCTAACTGCCTAAAGAATGTAGATGCAGGACCTGTTCCAGGAAGGGAGCTATCACCATAGGTAACTATAGTATGAACTAGGTCTGTAGACAGGGAAGAACCTAGCAAAGTCTGTTTGTTAAAATTCCTCTCTGTGTCCCATTGTCTGTGCATGACCCAGCAAACATTTGTTTACCAAACATTTGCTTTTCCATCTCCATGTCAATTGCCTTCCTCCTATTTGAGGTACCAAACCACTACCCCCAATATCCTCTTTTGCCTTTGGCTGAAGATGGTATGAGTTTCAGCCATTCTGGAGAGTTGCTCAGTTTTCCTGGGTGTCTCCCTTGTACACATGTTATGAAACTTTTGTTTGATTTTCTCCTGTCAATCTGTCTTACGTCAGTTTAATTCTTAGACCATCCTGAAGAACCTAGAAGGGTAAAGGAAAACTTCTTCCTCCCCAACATTTCTAAGCCACTTTCTTCCTTAATTTTTGAATGCTCAGTTAGCTACAGTTTCTATTGTCACAGGTCTGTGGACAACACACTTTCATTCAACTGGTCCCTTCAGTAGATTACCCAGCAGAGAAAACAATTCTAAGAAGGGCCCCCTCTTCAAGACCATCAACATAACCTACTATATATTTGAATTATGGGAGATTTATGGGAAACTGCTCATTACACGTTTCCTCTTTGCCTATTCTAATTTGGGGTGGTAAATGGTGAAGAGATATTTTATTTACTCTTGGCCTTCAGAAAACTAGAAAGATATCCTAACCTCTGCTGATGGTACTTCTAAGCAATTAGGGTGATGGGGAAAAGGATCTCTCCAGAGAGCATAATCAATCACAACCTTTCCCCAGAACTAGACCAATTTTTGACAAAGATCAATCAACACGGCTTGTTGGTCTGTGGTACTAGCAACAGGGAAGGGGTGCCACCAAAGAAAAAAGAAATCATGTAAGTGCAGGATAAGAGCCTATACCTCTTTATTCACTTGATATATTGCCAGAGATGCACAAACATAACAGGAAAGTGGGATTTTCCCCAGAAATAGCCACAATAAACGTCTTTTTCAAAAAAAAAAAATTAAGACAGAAAAGAAGGCAGCCTTTGTCTCTGAAATCAAAGAAAAGCCTGTTTGGCTCTAAGACATTGAAAAAATTCTTCATGAGCAGTTCATCTGGGTGAAAATATGACCTCTGTGGTGTTGTCAAGGTCTCTGAAACCCACGGTTCTGTTGAGTAAATGCTGGTTGCATAAGCTAGGGTGGCTAAAGGGACACTTTAATTTATGTGCTCAATTTTTCTGAGATCTCCCAAAAGAAAAAAAAATGAAGGTGGGGAAAGGGATGAATGAGGTTAATTTTCAGGGTGGCACATTCAGGGATGCTTTTGAGATTAAGGATGTTTCCATTATCCCAGTATCCTCATCTGAAGGGAAGTGATTTTGCAGGAAGAAGCATCTCAGTGGCAGTCTTATTTCACCCTCTCCCAAAGACCTCTGGGTCTCTAAGCAGTGACTGAGTCACTCAAATTCATTTTCAAAGAAGGACTATGCAAGAAGGATTTCAAAATCATAATCAATGAGGGGTACTCTTGCATTTTCCCATGGACCCTATAAGTTAAAATACTAGGACACTATGAGTTAAATGGAATAATAAATATAATAATAAAAATAAAATAATAAATTTAAGGAATAATAAATACCATAAATTATATTGCAAAATATAAAATGACATACATTGTAAGTTCATATGCAAAGTACATTTCCTTTTTTACATTTACCAAGTTTTCCTGGAATACAAAACATGATTTTTTTTTTTTTTTTTTGGCCGTGCCCCATGACATGTGGGATCTTAGCTCCTCAATCAGGGATCGAACCCACACCCCCTGCATTGGAAGCACGGACTCTTAACCACTGGACCACCAGGGAGGTCCCCAATATATGAGTTTGTAAAAATCTATGGCACAGAAAATTTAAGTAGCCTATTATTTTCACAAATGAACGTATTCTGGAAAGTAAGAATCACCACTACAAATCTCAAAGTCCCCCCTTCCTCTCCTTTTAAGGGCATGTCTTATAGAATCACTGGTAAAACAAAGGGGGAAAAAAAATCATTCTGTCCATAAGTCAAATTTTGTATTTAGTATTATGTAGAATAAATGCTGAAGACTCACTTCAGAAAATAACATAGTGACTAGACTTGAACAGTACAGCATCATTCATGACAATTAATTATGATTAAATCATTCTTTCCATATCTTCCAGGTATTTACAAAGTACATATTTCAGATTCCTAAGATTTGAGGTTCTGTGCCATTGGAAACACACGCTAAAATGCCATTTTCAGTAGTATTTTTCTGAGTTGTTTTGGGATTCTGATAATTAAATATACAAACTCAAAATGGTTTGGGCCCTACACACAAAGACCCATAATTGCAGGCATAAAGGCACACTGCTCCAGCCGAAGATACCCAGTGACAACATCCTACAGGTAAAATTCTTCACTTGTTCTCTGCACACCTCTTCTCCCCTTATTCTTGTCACCTCTTATTCCCTGGGGACATTTTTCCAGTTTCAGCAAGTAAATTTAGACTTCTTTGTACTTGACCTCTACTATTACAAATATTCTCAATTAGCTCTTTGCAAAAAATGTTTATTTGAACGTGAAAGGTGGCCAGGGCCTGTGTGAGGGAGTGGGAACTTGGCTTTCCGTCATGGGTCAACAGTGGTTTCAGCTATTTTCTCTCTCGCATTCTTTTACTAAATTAAAACTCTGGAAGTTTAAATTAAATTAAGTTTAAATTAAAATCCGGGCAGCAATGTTATCTTTTAGAGTGGAAGGAAAAACATAAAGTAGCCATTCAGTGGCAAATGTGTTTCAATGTGATGGAAAGTTAATTTTCCTTAATTCCTCCAGCTTCCTGGCCCTTTAGTAACTGGGAGACTGGCATTTCTCTCATTTCTCTCAGTAGATTAGAACCCTGATTTGCAGGAAGAAGTAAAGTTTCACCCTAAGTAAAATGCAGAATCTGCCAGTTAACTTGTCTTTGTCACTGCAGTCCTCCTGTAGAAGAGAGCAAAAGAGGTGTCCTTCATAGACTTAGAATATTTTTATAAATCCCAGTCTTTTCTCATGCACCTTCTCCCCCAAAAGAAAACGACACTGCCTTCCCTCTGTAATGTTTTCCTAAATGACATACAGCGTATCTCAGTGGCAATGTAACATGATGAAGAGAGACCCATAAAAGATCCTTCAGCAGCCCCAGAACTTTCATTCTGGTGGGAAAACTGCATTTATGATTTGTGCTTTTAAATGGGAAGCTGCTTGCCCCTGCAGAGAATCCGAGAGCTTGACGAATCAATGCAAAATCAGAAGTCCTCTAGATTTGTGGACAATCAAATGTCTTCTGTTCACATCTGACTCAGCCAAACTTTCAAAAAATTTATTTTAGAAACGGTATTGATGAAAAAATACATTAGAGAATCCTTCTATCTATTTTCCAATCAGCAAAGATTATGGATGGTAATGACAGATGATAGATAGATAGATAGATAGATAGATAGATAGATAGATAGATAGATAGATAGACTATGATGATAGATTATGGATGGATAATAGATAGATGGGTGGGTGGGTGGATAGACAGAATGTAGAAAAGATCTAGAAATAGTCTGATTTTAGTAACAATTCTTTTTTCATGTTTATAGGGTTCCCTTAATTCTTGACTCATTGAACATCGCAAAATAAACAGAGAACAAGGTAACCCCGCAGCAATCAAGTGGCTACTAATTTGGTTGCTCAAATAACAGGGCACCAAACTTGAAAGCTGTGTTTGCAGACAGCCACTCCTGTACTGCATTCAGCATCTCACCTCAGTTATGATAACAAACCATCTCTTTGCATTGCCATCTACTCTTGATCTGAAAAAGCCGAGCCAAACCACATTGGAAGCTTGAGGCTTACACCTAGCAGTGTCCACTTTAAATAGAAAAATCGCATTGATTGCATGAAACTCAGGGCTCATTTTGGTCCATCGATTCCCCTAGTGACCTTCCACAGCATCAAGCCCAGAGCGAACCCAGTCTGACCCCGACCTCATGTGCATTATTATATCAAGAGACAGGAGCTACTTACAGCCCATGCCATTGTCTCCATAGATATATAATAAAGGCTTCTAGAACTGCGCCTGCTGAGAGAGCAGTTCAGGTGCACGTCATTTTCTTCTCCCTCTCGCTTTCTCTCCCATCCCTCTCTTACTTGCATGCAAACGCATCCACGCCAGCCTCCCCGTCAGTATGAAAATTCTTCGTTTAATGAGTGTTTCTTCCCTCCCAATCCAGAACAACTCAAAAGAGCAACTTCAGACTTTGACTAATACTCATATAACTCCCAGGAAACAACATCCTTCACCCAAATCCATAACTAATAATAATGCCCTTTATTAAGCTCTTCTGTGAAACAGTATGTCTGATACAGAGCTCCTCTCCACACTGTTTTAATTATAATAAATCACCTTCATTACGATGCATACTTCAATATACCATGCAGGCTGCCTTGCTACCACGGATACTCCCATCATGAGGGGCAAGCAGATGTGTACCTGGCTAAGAAAGTTATTTACACACACACTGAGAAATTCTACAGCATCCCATGGCTTTGCAGCATGAATTTCAACAACTTTTATCTTACCTTACTGTTCATCACATCACAGCTGAGAAGACAGGGGAAGAAAAGAAAAAGAAAAAGTACCACGTCTGAAAAATGCTATTTACACAAATAACGGTACCCTGAATACATCCACGAGCATGGAAAAATAAGTCCTTGCAGTACAATCATTTCTCTATAAATGTATGAAAGTATTTTATGGCCTGGTGCCACAAATCAGTGATGAGACTCTTGGCTGTGGTGTGTAAGTTTCAAGGGACCGAGTGTCAAAGTCAACTTCCCCGGCGGTCCCCTGAGAACCACGCTGGGTACATTCTCATGAAAGGTGTGAAAATCTGATTTTCTAAAATGGATCAGTAATTCTCTATGAAGGGGGAAGGATCGATAAATCTTTGCTAAGTAGATTGTAAAGGAAAAATTATTCTTTCAGTGACAGTACATTAGGATCCTCCAAACAATCTCAATAAAGACATAGCATCTCTCCACCAGCTCCTTTTGACTTCTAATATATTTTTGTAATCTCAGATCACTCTGCAATGCACATACATTTATACGTGCTAAGCAGTGTTCTATGTCAATGTTGATTTATGGTTTGTGCCATTATAATGTTTGGCTGTGACTAGAAAAAGAAAATTATAAGCTGCTTGTAACCTGATAGATGTGATACAAGGAAATGTCATTATAGCCATACACACATATATGTTTCTAACCACATCAGTTCTCTGGGTAGCCACACAATACTTTCGGAATTCCTCACCCAAATATGTCTGTGTGGTTTTTAGGTACCTGCTCACCAATATAAAATGTGTATTCTCTCAATGCCTAAAAATACGTGGGGTGTGATATGCTTCGAATCCTGGGGTGTTACTCGTTTTTCCAGGAATATCTCTTTCTCTCCCCAGGCAAAGACCAAGGAAACCTCAGAGACTGATTTTATCACACACGCTCTATGACACTGAACTGGTGTGGCTACAGCTCTCCCCCACTTCTACATTCCCCATTTATTTCACAAGTCGGGTGTCCATGCTCCTTCCCACTCTGGAGCCAAGAATCCTCACTAAAGAATTTAGACAGATGTGTGTCATGAGAAAGCAAGCCTAGGAGGGACCGACGGCTTCCAGGAGTTTCTCTGCTTATAGCATCCTGAGCTGTGTGTGGTTGAGATTTCCCCTGCACTGTGTAAAAGTGGTTATTAAAAAAAGATGTCCTGTGTGGTAGTGAGGTATTTCAGGGGCCTCAGAGCATGCTAAATACCCTGTGTCCTATAATACTCGGATAAAACCAAGCAAACTCTCAGTGTGGCAGGCTCAAACCTGAATTTCTCTGTTCTTCATGCAAGTTTATGTCAGAATTAACATCAGGATAGCACCTTTGGGGAAAAAAAGGTTTTCCATGGGATGCGCTATGTTCACGTACAGCATCCTTGGGCAAAGAGAAGAGAGAGAGGATTTGCAGACAGGTGTAATTAATGTATACAAATCTCATTGCATTGAATGTACATATATGCTATAGGAATTACATCTACTAGTAACTTTTCAGGGTTGGGGGCTGTACCAGAGTTTTTATTAAATGCCTCTTTTCCTTTTTTTTTTCATTAAGTAATACTATATGGACACTCATTCAGGTACAATAGAGAGGGACTATAATTTCTTCTGGAAGAAGAAGGACTCATATGATTATATTGTCTCCCACCACCTGGCCTTTGTAATGTTACCTGAACAGAGGGTGTACGAGTTCTAAGACGCCAGGTCAAAGTTTCTACATAAAGTCATCACCCAGTGCCCACTAGATAACCATATGGGGAAGGGAAGTCTGTGGGGTAGCAAATGAAACAAGAGCTCTTGGTATCTCTAAATATTTGGGGGAAATGTTGTCTTCTATCAAGCATCCAAAGTAGAGCATGGATCTAGAAACAATAAGTAGCATCCTTTTTGATTCAGATTCGGTGGAACCAACTATTGAAATATGAAAACTCAAATTCCTCTAACTCCGAGCTTGTGGATAGCATGGAGTCTGGAGTCTTACCTATTAAATGCCAAGTGCCAGTCTAAGGATGCTAAATGATAGGAGGGAGGAAATTCAACCGCTTTTCAAAGGAGAAATAAGGGCCACTTAGTAAATAAAATACTAATAGCTAGAGGTATAGAGTAGGTGTTTTGTTACATACTTGGATTCACAGGGAAACCTTAAAATGGAATGTTTCCTCTGATATTGTTCCAACTTGCAGTCTATATTCAAACAGTATTATTAGTATCAAAAATCTATTTTGCTGATCTTAATAACCCCTTTACTAAGCTTTTAATAAAATGGCTTATGGATAATTTTTCTAAAATCAATATAACCGTGGGTTCCGGCCAAGGGCATCACTTCTTGGGCACCATCACAAGGTGACCATGGCGCAGATTGGCAGGTGCCCCTCAGACAAGAGAAGGTGCCAGTCACGTAAAGGGGACCGTTTCACTCACATTCTTACATGCAGCTGGTGCATCAAGGTTCTGGTAAATCGAGGAGTTCTCCCTGTCCACTTTGCTTTATGCTGTGAAATATTTTGATCGAAGGAAGTGACCTCAGTGATCCAAATTGCCTTAGGCAAAATGGAAATCATCCCATGGGTCTCTCTGGGCCAACTTCCCCAAAGTTTGGGGGAGAATCGCCTCTTTCTACTTTCTGGAGACAGTTAAGAAGAATGGAAAAAGCATCAGCTTTAGCAAGTGTCGTTTGCCCCCTAAATCGCCCTAGATGAGCTCTATAGCTCTTGGCAATATTACTCCTTGGTTTCCTTTTTTCCCTTTTGTCTCCTGTCCTCTTTGTGTTAAAATATATATTATTATAAGTATTAATAGTAATGTGATATGTAAGAATTAATATAATAATATAATATGTAAAGAAGCAGATGCTTATTGAAGATAATTTTGAAAATATACATATGAATTAGAAAATGTATACCTTCCACAGTCACACTACTTGACCTATTTCTTTAATACATACACACACAAATTTGGTATCATATGGTATATTTACTACCCTATTTCACTCAGCTGAAGATTTTCCAAACTCAATATTCCTCAACAATTGTACCATAATGGCTTTGTAATATTTAAGGTAATCACAGTGTTATGGCTGGATATTTAAGCTATTTACAATATTTTAATGTTTAAGGAGACTATGAGCATCTTTTTTCAACATATTTTTTCTGGATCACTATAATCATATGAGTTTCTAATATGAAAAATTACCTTGCTGAAAGTTATAATCTTAAGGATTTTGGTCAAATTGTTTTGACTAAAATAAATGATGCCAAATTGTTTTCCAAAAAGGTCTAAGTACCTTGCATTTCAACACTCTTTCCTTTAACATCTTTACAGATTAATTGTTTTCATTTTTGTAAGTTTCTCAGATGAAGAACAACATTTCATAAGTTTAATTTTCTTCCTTTAAATTTTGGGTGTACTTAGATGCTTCTGCATGTATTTTTTATTTCATGGGTTTATTATTTTTCTGAATATTTTCTACTCTGTAGTATCATTTCGCTCATCAAATTCTATGAATTCTTTGTAGGAATTGTGTCAATCGTTTTCATGTTTATGCAAGTTTTTAAGTGAGATCTGACTGACATATAACATTATATTAATTTCAGGTGTACAACATAATGTCTCGATATTTATATATATTGTGAAATGATCACCATATGCAAATACTTTTGTTTTTCATTTCCCCTTGAATTTTGTTTACAGTATTTATTGACCTATAGAAGTTTCACATTTTTATTTCGCCAAATCCCTTTGGTTTTCATTCTTGCATCTTCTTCCAGAGTTGTTTATACCTGGGAAAATTTCTTCCTGAACTAGTAGCAGATATGAGTCCCCCATTTTTTCATTCTACTTTTTAAAGTAATTTTCTCTTCTATTTAACTATTAAATCCATCTGAAATTTATCTTGGTGTACAATATGAGATGAAGTTCTAACTTTTTTTTTTTTTTATAAATTTATTTATTTATTATTTATTTTTGGCTGTGTTGGGTCTTCGTTTCTGTGCGAGGGCTTTCTCCAGTTGTGGCAAGTGGGGGCCACTCTTCATCACGGTGCGCGGGCCTCTCACTGTCGCGGCCTCTCCCCTTGCGGAGCACAGGCTCCAGACGCGCAGGCTCAGCAGTTGTGGCACACGGGCTTAGTCGCTCCGCGGCATGTGGGATCTTCCCAGACCAGGGCTCGAACCCGTGTCCCCTGCACTGGCAGGCGGACTCTTAACCACTGCGCCACCAGGGAAGCCCGAAGTTCTAACTTTTAAAAATAGATAATCTATTAAATAATGCTTCTTGGTGAGCCCTTTGGTCTGCAGACTTGGGGCTTTCTTTAGCACAGGAAAGAGATTTTCTGTTAGAACAGAGATCGTGGATACACGTCACTTGGATGCTGTGCTTGCCAGACTCTCCTACTTCACTGGCCACTGCTTCTCAATTTCCTTCACTGTTTCTGAACATTCTAGAACTTTCTCGAGGAGTATCAGTAATATATAGATTGAGTTCATATTCTCTGCTTCCATAGCTTCTACCCTGGCATCATCTTCTTCATACTTTGAGAGCTCAATTCATCCTTTGCCAATACCAATTATTGGAAAGGGGAAGGGTCAATGCTATTTTTTATTTGATGAAGGTTTTTAATTCTGCTGCAACAGCACCAGCATCTTCCCCTGTCCCACTTTCCAAGTCCTTCTCCTCTTATCTCGAGGACACCTTGAAGTAGATAGCCCCGAACTGAATCCCAGTGCCTGGCTGCCATCTGCCTAGTGGGCGCTGCTGTACTAAAGTCCCTCAGTCCTGGTGGACAGCAGCCCCAGGGCATTAAGTCACTGGGAGAGCATAAGGGGCGGCCTCTGTCTGCCCACCTAGAAAGCCCTGTGTCTCTGAGACAGCACCACATAGGTGGGTGGAAACACCACACGTTCTTCTTGGTCGGGGTTTCCTGCAAAGTGAAGTAGAAGCTGCAGCCCAGCAGTTGGGTGAACAACGACAGCTAGCGCTTGTTATAGGATGCTTCCACCGGGCCAGAGCTTGATGTGGCTCTCCTCTCAGCAATCCATGGAGGGAAGACTGGTCACTACACACTGCTCTAGTAAAGGACACCAGGTCCGCCACGTTTCTAAATCCAGTGGTCAATTCTCAGCTCTCATATGCCTTGACCTTTTAGCAGCCTTGGACACAATCCATCACTCCCTTTTCCTTAAAACCCTCCTGGTTTCCGGGACACGACATTTGTCACATGTCCCTTCTACCTGCCAGGCCTCCGCGGTCTCTGCAGGTGGCTCTTCATTTCCCACCTTCTGAGCACTGAAGTGCCCTCGGGCCCGGTCCCCTGGCTTTCTCTTCTCTAGCTATCCTCTCTCTTTCAGACCCATTCCCCAAGCTCCTGGCTTTAAAGCCCAGCCACAAGCTGACATCCCCAAAGACTAAATTTCAGCCTAGACCTGATTCCTAAGTCTCAAACATCCAACCACTCCCTCCATGTATTTCCACTTGAACATCTAATAGCATCTTAAACTTTTCTCCTCTGGAAGTGAATGGCTGCTTTTCACCCCCAAAGCCTGCTCCGCCTCTAGGCATGCGCATCTCAGCAAATGGCAATTTCATCCTTCCAGCAGCTCAGGTCATGTCTGGGGGTGTGTTTGACTCTCCTTTTTCCCACATGCCACATCTAATCCAACACTAAATCAAAATATATCCAGAGTCCAACCACTTCTCACCAACTGCAGCCCTTCCACTCCAGCCCAGGCCAGTACCACTCACCAGGATTATTTCAGTAGCTTCCTAACTGGTCTCCCTGCTGTCACCCTTGCCAGTGATAAAATAGTTGATTCACCTGGAAACTAAAACAATATTAAACTTATATGTATGTAGTCAAAATAGCTTAAAAATTTAGAGAGAAGTCATAGGATTGCAGAGATACTTTAAAAAATCCACCACCAGAGTGGGAGATTTTAATATATCTCTATTTTTGCTAGAAAAAAACACACAAAAATTAGTAAAAATACAGAAAATGTGAACAATATAATTATGAAACATGAGCTAGTGGACCTGTATATAATTCTGTACCTAGTAATAATAAAATAAGTATTCTTCTCAAAAACATGGAACAGTTATGCAAACTAACTAGGTCATAAAGTAAATCTCAAAAAATGTCAAAGAATCAACTTTAAGCATGTCGCATCATCTCACTAAAATATGATTTAGAAGTCAATATCAACATACATATTTTTAAATCTCCATATATTTGGCAGTGTTAACAAAATCTAATAAATAACTCAAGAAATCATAATGGAAATTTAAAATACTTAGACCTGAATTATGATGAATATACCATATAGTAAAACTTGTGGGATACAGAGAAAGCGGTTCTTCTAGGGAAAGTTATAGATTTAAATGCACATATTGGAAAAGAATAAAGACCAAATATTAATGAGCTAAACATCCATTTCAATAGTTAGTGGGAAAAAAAAATAACAGAATGAGCTCAAGAAAGCAGAAGGAAGGAGCTAACATGATAAGAAAGTTTAGTTTACTATTTAAAAAATGATTAAATAGAGAAGAACAGCAAAAGCTGTTCCTTTGAAAAAGCTAATAAATACTCAGATTTCAATCAAGAATGATTTAGACAAGAAAAGAGAATGTACAAGTAAACCATATTAGGAATAAAAATGGAAACATAACTATATATGAAACAGATATTTAAAAGATAATGAGAGAATTCAATGAAAAATATGTATCAAACAATATAAATTCCTAGTCAAAAATGGACAATTTCCTAGAAAATTTCCCAAAAGACTCAGGAAGAGATAAAAAGCATGAACATCTCCCATCATTATCAAATAAATTGAATCCATAATTTTAAGTCTACATACACACATGTACACACACATTGTCTCAGATGATTCTACAGATGAAATTTTAAAAAGTCAATCTGATCTTTAAAAACTCTTTCAGAGAAGAAAAAAGGAGGGAATACTCCCCAATCTATGAAGCAAGAATTTAATACCAGAGCTAGACTAGGATATAGGAGAATAAAGATTTACAGGCTAACTTCATTCATGAACAAAGGATGCAAAAATCTATAAAATATCCACAAGCAGAATCTAGTTGAGTATATAAGCAATACATCATGACCAAGTCATATTTACCCAAGAAATGCAAGATGATTTAATATTTTGAAATCTATAAAGGACACTCAATATATTAAATGATTAAAGTGAACAACTATATGATTGTTTTAATGTATTCAAAAGAAGCATATGATTAAAATTCCACTATAGATATAAAATATAACATTTTTAGCAGACTAGGAATAAAAGAGCATGTCCTTACTGTTTTAAAGGATATCTATAACAAACTCATGGGAACCACTATTCTCGATCATGAGAAATGGCAAGTACCCTTTAAAATGAAGAACAAGTCAAACATTCTCACTACCACTATTTTTATTAAATATTGGAGACAAGATCTTAGCCAGTGTCATAGGACATAAAACCAAAGGTATAAAAGATAGAAAAGAAGGAAACAAATTTTTTTGATTATATAATTGTCTCATAGAAAACCCAAAAGAATATGACAGAATATCATAAATGGAGACAAAATGATTAATTTATGAAAAGGTGACTGATTTATGATCTTTACATCAGCAACTATAGTTAGAAAATCTAAGTTAAAAAGGTTGCAAATAATTGGAAAAGTTCTGTTAAAAAGAAAAGCAACAAAACTACAAGGTATTTAGTAATAAATCTAAAAAGATACTCAAGACCCGCACAGAGAGTACTTTACAAATTTTCTAAAAATAGGTGTAAACTTTTATAGAAAGAAAATCTATATAAATGAGGAGATATACCATGATCATTGATTTGAAAACTCTATGGCATAAAGATGTTAATTCTCCCCATTTTTTTTCAAAAAAGACGTGCAAGTTAAAATCTCAACAGGGGTTTAGGTTCTTGCCCTACCAGATATCAAGACCTTTATGAAGCATTAGTAATTAAGGCAGAATGGTAGTGAATGTATTAAAAGTCAAGAAACAGACCTTCACATATACAGAATTTTAATCTATGACAGAGGTGACATTGCAGATAACTGGGGAAGAGATTGAGTATTTGATACTGCTGGGACATTGGGCTATCCGTATAGAGAAAAGATGAAATTGGCTTCCTGTTCTCAGCAAACAAAAAAATTAATGCCAGGTAGACTGAAAACTTAAATGTGAAAAACAAAATTTTAACTTGTTTGAAAAACATAAAAGAGAATATCCTTAAAACATTGAGGAGATTTAAGCTTTCTTCAGCACAACACTAAAAGAAACAAACATAAAAGTTTCAACATTCATTTCCTCTGCATCAAAATTTAAAACCTTTGCCCATCTAAAGCCACCATAAAGAAAAATGTAAGGCAGAAATAGGGAGACTGTTTTTAGAATGCATATTACAGACAAAATATTGGTATTCTGAATACATAATGAATATACAACATGGGAAAAACAGTAGAAAATATCTGCAAAAATCGTGAATGAACTTTTCACAGAAAATAAAATAAGAATGGCAAATTAAATTATGAAAAGATACTTAACCTCATTAATACTCAGGGAAATGCAATTAGAGAACAATGAGATACAATTTTACTCCCCTTAGATGGGGAAAAATTAATAAATTTGATTACCTCAAGTATTGGAGAGGGTGTGGATCAATGGAGATTTCTAAATATTGCCTTCTAGGAATATAAATGGGTCTATCCATTTGAAATACAAATTGCTGTTATCTTTTAAATTTGAACTTTCTCATACCCCCAGTAGGAAAGAATGTCAAATAATTCAAAGCAAAACAACCGAACATGTACCAATAGATGGAGGCATGAAATAATAAGGCACATTCAGAAAAATTCAGAGAACTGTACAAAGTTTCTATGGATGGAGCACGAGGTGTATATTTAAGGGGGAAGGGAAGTAGATGTGATTAGCAACTTTGGAAAGAGGCAACTCATGGTCAGCTGTTTCTGTAGGGTTAAAGGTTTGTACTTTGTCCTGCAGATCAAAAATTTCCAAGCACCTTAAATCATACAACCCCTTGAAATCAAACTTCCAAAATGTGAAAAATCACAATAGCAGAGCTGCCAGAACTGCTCTAACTGAATTTGGAGGAACTTGGTCAGGGTCGGGTGGGGGGAGTCCCTCCTTGCTCCCCTCGGCATCCCTGAGGATGTACCGCAATGTTCCTAAGGCTTGGGCACAGGCCAAAAAAATGTCTTGTGGGTAATGGGGTTTTGAGCTCTGCTGTACCACACTCTTAATTTACATGACAGAAGCATCCTAGAACCTCAGTGCAATTGGATGGTGGCAGAAAGCCTAATGAGTGTTTTTAGAGAACACCTGCTCAATGCACAGTAATGGGTAGGATTTCTAGAAAGATATCCAGTGCAATATCAAAGGTACCCAATGTTTTTGAAAGAAGCCTCAAAGGTCTCAAGCATACAAATACATTCCCTGTTACTCATTCAAATTGCACAGAGCACTCTGGAAGTACACTATAATCTTCATAAGTACTTTACTTACATTGTTTTTCATGCTGTCAGGAAAAATTGCTTATGTCTTTTCTTAATCCTAAGCAAAACCTGCTCAATACTACTTTCAATCATCAGAAAGTTGGACAGTCAAATGGAAAACAGAAACAGAGGGAGGAGCAGTCAATTGCTGAAATTCGTTCCTGGGTATCAGATGAGGCACTTGGCCTCAGTTTCTTAGTTTGGAAATCTCTAAAATGGAAATGAAAATACCTATATCCTTACTGCCCTACCTTTCAACCTGAAGTGCTCTAACATCACAGTACAAATACAGTACATCTATTTTTGAATATCAGTATTATTTTAATAGTAAAGTAAAATAAGCAATTTAACTGGTAATTTGTTTTATATGAAAATAAACACAAAAGAATGTTTAGAGTCTTAGACTAAACTCTCACACTGATTTAAACAGAAATCTTGGCTCTTTGACCACTGGGCCTTTTTCCTACCTGGTTTCAGATTCTCCACCTGTAAAGTGGGGAGAACACCTGCTTGTCAGACTTCGGTGAGACCATATATACAGTACATAGAACGGAGCCTGCATAATAGTAACTTCTCAATAAGTGGTAGCTCTAGCGAGATATAGGAGAATATAAGACCTTATAAATTTATAAATTAGATGGGAACACCTTCCTAATAAGAACTCTCCAATAAGAAAAAAGGAAAACTCATTGGGACGTTGTGTGTCACTTTAAACCAGGATTTCTCAACCTCGACACTACTGATATTTGGGACTGGCTAATTGTATGCTGTGAGGGGGCTGTATTGTACATTGTAGTAGGCTTAGTAGCATCCCTGGTCTCTACCCACTAGACGCTAGCAGCCCCTCACCCACCCAAGTTGTGACAAACAAGAATGTCTCCAGACATTGCAGAAGTTGCCAATGTCCACTGGGGGACAATGAATCTTAGACAAGATACAAAAAGCACCAACCTGCAAAGAAAAACGTGGCAAATTGGACTGTATCAAAATTTGAAGTTCCTGCTCTTAAAAGTCTTCGCTTAGAAATGAAAAGGCAAGCTAGAGACTGAAAAAAAATTCACAATATATGTATCGGATAAAGGCTAGCACACATAATACATTTTAGAACTCCTGCAAAACAATTATTTTTTTTAATTAATCTTAGAAACTAGGCAAAAGACTTGAACAAATACTTCCAAAAAGCAGATATACAAATGATCAATAGGCACATGAAAAGGTGCCCAACAGATACCTACCCTATCACTTAGCAATTCCACTCCTAAGTATTTACCCAAAAGAAACAAAAACACATGTTTATGCAAAGACTTGTACAGGAACGTTCACAGCAGCTTAATCACAGTAACTCAGAACTGGAAACAACCCAAATGTCTAAAAGATGAATGGATAAACAGGTTGGTTTATCATCCAGTGGAATACTCCTTCAGGGAACAAAAGGAAAAAAAGAAAAAGAAAAAGGAAGGGAGGGAGGGAGTATGAAAGGAAAAAAGTAAATAAGAGAAAGAAAGAAAAAAAAGAAAGAAAGAACAAAAGGAAGGAAGGGAGGGAGGGAGGGAGGAAGTAAGGAAAGAAAGAAAGAAAGGAAGGAAGAAAGAAAAGAAACAAAGAAAGAAACAAAGGAGGGGGGCTTCCCTGGCGGTGCAGTGGTTGAGAGTCTGCCCGCCAATGCAGGGGACACGGGTTCGAGCCCTGGTCTGGGAAGATCCCACATGCCACGGAGCAACTGGGCCCATGAGCCACAATTACTGAGCCTGTGCGTCTGGAGCCTGTGCTCCACAACAAGAGAGGCTGCGATGGTGAGAGGCCCGTGCACCGCGATGAAGAGTGGTCCCCACTTGCCGCAACTGGAGAAGGCCCTCGCACAGAAATGAGGACTCAACACAGTCATAAATAAATAAATAAATAAATAAATAAATAAATAAATAAAAGAACGTGAATTTCTTTAAAAAAAAAAAAAAGAAAGAAACAAAGGAGGGAGGTGGGAGGGAGGAAGGAAGGAAGAAAGAAAGGAAGACTGATACATTCAAAAACATGAATGAATCTCATAGACATTATGAGGGAAAGAAGCAAAACATAAAAGAGTACACACTGAATGATTCTATTTATAAGAAAATCTAGAAAGGGCAAAAATAAATTACGATGAGAAAATCAAAATAGCGGTTGCCTCTGAGGGCCTAGGGAACTTTCTCTGTCTTGGCTAGGGTAGTGGTTACACATCTATACACGTGTATCAGAACTGATAGTAATGCACATCTGAGTGTTTTACTGTAAGAAAGAATGAGGGGTAAGGGTGTAACCAGGCGAGAAATCAGAATAATAACACCTACAGAAAAGAGTGAATGTTAAATATACCTATATATTCAAGTCATTTCAGTAAATTTGAGAAAATACTTCATCCAGGAAAAAAAAGCAACCAAGCATGAAAAATGAGCAATTGACAAATGAGAAAAAAAGACAAATTAGTAAACTGGAAGGCCAGAGAAAAGAATACAGAAAAAAACCAAACAGAGGATATCATAAAAGGAAAGAGAACAAAGAAAATGAAAGACAAGCATTAATGAGAGATATAAGAAAAGAAATTTCCCCCAAGTTGAAGAAAGCCACAAGCCTTACATCCAAACGTCTTCTTAAGAGCAAGGCAGGATTATTTCTTAAGGGCCTACTTGTTGACATATTCTGACAAATTTCTGAATTCTGAGGATAAAGATAAAGTCCTGAATATGTACAGAAAGAAGAAAAAGCGAAAAAGATTACTTTCAAAGAAAAAAATGCTAGAACTGTGGGTTGCCCGAATTGGCTTTAGGTACCAATATAAACATTTTTTAATGGTTGCCAAATTTTATTTATACAAGTAAAAAACTTAAAATTTTATCATCTACCTTCACCTTCATCTAACGGCACCACAAGAAAACAGGAAGGATATGTCAAAATTACAGACAGGCGTTCCTCAAAAACAGTATATACATAGACACACACAAATATACACACTGTTCTTGTATCTCATTTCCTTACAGATAAGTCAAAATATTTTCACAGAATAGTCTCCAAATAAATGTTAAGAATGCAATAAGAAATCTTTAGCAAAATGAACTATTTTCCTGGAATTCTATTCTTATGTACATCATCATTTTTACATTTTTTAATGTGAGGACTGAAATAATATGATATATGTGTGCCCTTTGTAAAAAAATTATTGGCGGAAGATATGAATCAACATAAATGTAATAGAATCAAGGGAATTTGTAGTATACAGGACATATTTGGGGAATAAAAATAATAAAATAGATATTAAGCCTAAGAAATTAAAAACATGGTTTTGAAATTTAGATCAATTATGAAGAAAGGATTCTTGAAAGGAGAAATAAAACTTTTAAAATAAATTCTGGAACCAAAATTTCATATACTTTCAATAAAATATGGCAAACTGTGGTGGAGTAAATGAATACTAAACTTCTTATCTTATCCTGGGATTATGGAGAGAGGCTACAAATACAGTTTAGATCTTGCCATTAGGAAAAAAAATTGGTCAAATATATTTCTTACAATATAATAGCACCAGCTGGTGGAAGAGAAATAAGATGTAGAACCTCCAAACCGGTTAGAAAAAAAAAAATTGATCACTCCAAGGAAAAATGCAAAAAATGCAAAAAAAAAAAAAGAAAAGAAAAGAAAAGAAAACTACAAAACCTAAAATGTACCAGGTAAGAATAAGACCAACACCAAACAAATCAATTAACAAAACAAATGGAATGAACTAAATTTCTATATAAGAAACAATGTCTAAAATTGTGGTTAAAAAAGGAAGGCAATACCCAGCCAGAGGCTGTTTAAAGGAGCATTTTAAATAAAATGATAAGGAAAGGTTGAGAATCATTGAAGATATGATAAGCAAATGGAAACAAAAGGAAATCAGGTGGCCATATTACTATCAAAGTATAGCTCAAGCAAAATGCATTAAATGCGGTATTTCATATTTATAAAAGGTACATTCTGCCAAACAGATATGTCAAGAAACTTTATGCATTGAAAAAAATCTAATCTCAAAATACATTAGATGAAGAACTTTTAGAAGTACAATAAGAAATTGGCAGAAACTGCAATCTTAAGGGAGATATTGCATAGTTCTTTCAGAATGTGACAGATCAAGTAGATAAAAAATATAGTGAGTCCTTGAATAACACAATTAAAGAGTTTGATTTATTGAGGAGAAAGAGTAAGAGAGGAACATTATATCTTACAGATGTAAAATACATACTCTTTTCAAATTTTCATGGGACAGTAATGAAAAGGAGCGTGGATGAGACTACAAAGACCATCTCAACAAATTCCTCAAAGCAGAAATAGCAGTTAGCCCATACTTTATCCTCAATGCCATAACTGTGGAAACTAACACGTCTGCACAGACTCTGGAAATGAAAGAAATCACATCAAGAGTAGACTGAGAAAACAATATGGTGATATCTTATGGTTATATAATAATATCCTGAGTCAAAAATTGTGTATCCTGACTAGATTAAAATATTTTCTCCCATTCTCTTACTGTTCTGAATATTTCATCTTACAGACTTATACAAAGATATTATTTAATCAGGGCCTGAATGAGGAATCCCCTCTGATCCTCGCCAACACTTTTCAAAATGGAGGCACTGACTTCCAGAGTGAGGGATGGAACCTCAGAGTGGAGGCCAACATTCACCCTGCTCACCTGCTCCTAGTTCCACATGTCATAGAGGTAAGTCTGACACAAGTAAACTGCAAAGGAAAGTCATGAAAGCAACAGGTCATCATTATCCTACTCCTTTATTCATAAATACAAATGGATAACCAGCTATTGTCAGATGCACGAGAAAAATCATAGCAAATAACCAAAAAATTTTAAGAGAACAATCTACGGATACTGGAGGAAAGAAAGAATTCAAGGAAGAAAAGGGAATCTTAAAATAATTTAATTGGTTTTATGAGAGAGATTTGACAAATTATTTTATCCATAAAACAAGAAGAGGTTACAATGATAAAAGGAACAAGGGTTTGTGAACATTCAGAACGTAATTCTTGACATTTGAAAGCTTGATACGATACCAGATGAAACAGTCAAGGAAACTTTCCAGAATCTAGAAAGAAAAGACAAATAAACAGAAAATGTAAAATATTTCAACACAGACAGTCAATCCAGGAAGATAAACATCTGAGTAGTAGTTCCAGAAAGAGGTAGCTTAAAAAAGGGGCAGGATCAATTTATCAAAGGAATAAAAAAATGAAATTACCCAAGGCTTAAACACACCAACAAAAAGAATATGTCTTCATTTTGAAAGATTCCATCTGGTGCTGAGCAGAAAGAATGGGGAAAAAAATCTAAGTACATTACTGTAAAATTTCAGAACACCAAGGTTCTAAAAACTTCAGAGATTACAACATTTATCTTCAAAGGAAGACGTACCAAATTGGTTTCAGACATCTCTTAAGCAATGCTGGATGCCAAAAAACATTGAAGCAAAGCCTTCAAAAGTTCTGAGTGAAAATTATTTTGAACCTAGAATTCTAGCTATCAATCAAAAGTAAAGACAAAAATAGTCGTTTTCAGAGATGCAAGGGACTCACAAAATTACCATCTACAGATTTGTTCTTGAAGAATTACTTGAAAATGTATTCCAGCAGTAACACCCACAAAACATGGAATCCAAGAGTGAAGAAAATATGAGATTTAAGAAACCACAGACCAAATAAGGCAGCAAAATGAAAGGATTCCAGAAGATGGCCATGCAGTGGATCTGGAAAACCAGGCTGCAATAGAACTTGAAGTCGTGGAATTCTGAAAGGAGTGTTTCCAAGAAGCAAATGAATTCTAAATAATAAATTTCTTGGTGGAGGAAGTGAACCTTCTTGACGAAAAGGTAAAAGTGTATTAAAATATTTAAAAGTGGACTTCCCTGGTGGCACAGTGGTTAAGAATCCACCTGCCAATGCAGGGGTCACGGGTTTTAGCCCTGGTCCAGGAAGATCCCACATGCCATGGAGCAACTAAGCCTGTGTGCCACAACTACTGAGCCTGTGCTCTAGAGCCCACGAGCCACAACTACTGAGCCCATGTGCCGCAACTACAGAAGCCTGCGCACCTAGGGCCCATGCTCCGCAATGAGAAGCCACCGCAATAGGAAGCCCACGCACCACAACGAAGAGTAGCCCCCGCTCGCTGCAACTAGAGAAAGCCCACACACAGCAATGAAGACCCAACGTAGCCCCAAAAATAAAAAAATAATAATAATAAAATTTTAAAAAGTATATTTAAAAGTAAAATTTCCCTCCCCACTTCCAACTTATATTAATTGTATTTCCTCTTTTAGTGATACTGCTTTCAAGACATAAGACTATATGTCTTAACCTATGAGACACTATTTTGTTTTATAATGTATATTTCAGGTAGTGGAATTGTTCCCCATTTTTACATTCAACTTACATATAAATATAGAAAATTTAATTATATGGGGTCACAGTCCCCTGTATGATTTCACTGGAGCAAGATACAAATCAGAACTCAGAATTTTAGAGATTTTATAAGGACAATACAATGCTTAGACTATATATTAAGTAACACAGCACATTCTGGAACATCACACATTTCTGCAGGAAAAAAAAATGTGTAAATGTTTAACATGGCAGTTCAGGTCATATTTTGTGACCAAGTGAATTCAGGCCATTGCCTCAAGCATGGTTAACCTACCACCTCACACAGAAGTTGAAGTAAAACGTGGGCTTATAACCTTGGAAAGACCAATCAGAATTATTCCATATCTCCTACTTCAGGGAGAAGGTATCTCTAAGAATAAACAAATACAAAGGAAAATAATGGTGAGAGATGGAGACACAGGCATAGTCCTGATAGAATTATTTGAAACTCAGAAGTCTGCCTCTGCCTGAAGACAGTCCTATCCCTGGACTTATCAATTAGTTAGGCTAGCCAGCTTGCTTAACAGCTTGATTTGGGTTTCTGTCATTTGCAACTGAAAGAGTTCAGACTGATTTTATATTTACAAATCACAAAGACTTGCAACAGGCTGGGACTAAAACAAAGATGCCTGCCATTACCCCGAGTTTCTTACACTGACATACAAGTAAAAGACAATGCAGCAAGACATGAAAAAGAAATAAGAAGCATAACTACTATAAAAAAGAGAATATAAATTTTTTTAATGTATCTAATTATCAAATTAGATAATTTACAAATAATATAAAGAAAATCCAGGATAATTATCTAATAAATTAAGAGAACTAATAAGAGAATTCTGAAAAAAATCCATTCAAATCATACACACAAGCGCGCGTGCACGCAATATCTAGGTGTAAGCGTAGTAAAAAATTTGAATGTCCTATAACAAGAAGGAGTCATGCAACTATTTGGGGGAAGGGCATCCAGGCAGAGAGAACAGAAAGTTCTCTGAGCTGAGAGCATGCTTGGCATGTTCGAGGAACTACAAGAATGTCTAGTGTGGCTACACTGTGGAGGACGGGGTGCATGTGGTAAGAGATGTGGTCTACTGAGATATCAGAAGACAGGGACCATACTCATCATATCCCAATTCCTGGGACTGCTTGGCTTACAGCAAGGACTCAACAAATATTTGTTAGCTGGATGAATTAAGGCAATTATCATTACATTGTGATTATTTGTTGACATATTTTCTACAATAAACCATAAAATCCTTGAGGGCAAGAAACCCTCAGAAGAAACTGTGTATGTTGGTACTTTATCTTCAGCATTCAACAAAATGCCTACTATTTAACAAAGCTGAACAAATATCTGTTGATTCATTGGTGAATAACTAAATGAATGAATAAAATGAGAGAATGAACACACAAATAAGCAAATGAATCTTTTTCCTAAAACCAACTTCCACTACTGAAAGAAATCTCTTTCCACTTTATGTCATGAGAAAAGGGATATAATCAGACCTACAGGTATAACTGAGTCATTGTAATATTTTTTTTTAAAAAAAACAGAAGGAGAAAATAGATTTGAAGAATAAAAAATGATTAGGCATCCAAATATCTTTAAAATTCTGCTGTTGACAAAATAGAATATTCTGACACCATTATTAGTATGATTGTTTTTAATTCAGTGGTTTGTTGTTGTTTTTTTTTTATCCCTAGGTAAATAGCTAAATATTCTCAGTGGTCATCTGAATGGGAAGTACGAGGAAGAAGACAATAATTTATTCTCATATGTCATCCTTTCACCAAAAGGCTTTTGAACCCCACTAACAGAAAAGAAGGGTCAATAGTACTAGAAAGAAAAAAGCCACAGCTTCGTGGAAATAATTCAGCTTTTGCCAAAAGGAAACTAAGAACCAGGGAGGGCCTGTCATTTATTAAACCAGGGATATATTTTTATTGCCTACTGTGAAAAAGAGCTTTCCAACGTTTGTGAGAGGACGTTCCACATGACACTCGAAGTTCAGAGGAGGCCAGGAAAAGAGTCAGGAAAAAAGAAAAAGAACCCAGAAACCTGCAGTTTCCTCTCCAGGACTAAGCAATAGTGACAAGTAGCAGGTTACAACAGAATAAAAGTAAATTGTCAAAGTACAAATATCCTACAATTCAATTTTGTCTGAAGCCGTTGAGATTCAACACAATATCTTAATGGGATTCATCAGGGGAATTAAGACTTGCCCTACACATAAGACTTCCCCTAAAACTACTCAGTAATGTTGTTTTCACATTACCTAAGGCATAGAAAGAGGAAAGATTTTTTTTTAACGTTAAAAGTTGCTAACCAATGTCTAAAATTTTATTATTTCTTCAAAGCAAATTTTATTCATTTTCTTCAGTATGTTCACCTTCAATTTTTATAGTTATAGAACCTACTCTCATGAAAACATGCTTTTCCAATTAGCTGGAAGAGAACTCCATGTCACCTGCCATTTCCACAGGCCTATCTGAAATAATCTCCTGTGGGGAAATGTTCATTTAAAGCAGCTTTACTGACCTGCCAGCACTGGGTTATGCTTCTCTGAAAGTTCTCCTGGTAAACATCGGCTTTCAAATAATTGCTTAAAGACACTCCCAAGAGATACCCAGTTAACGGTCCCATAATGAGTCACTTCTATGGCAAGAAAAGATATTTCCGTCACATCCATATTTGATTTTCTGGAAAATCTATATAGTCTAAGCTCCATGCATGAGCCAGTATAAGCTTATTATAAGCCTATAGTTTTTCTTTCTGCAGCTCATAAAGACTCCCCATTGCTCTGTGGGGGGAAAATCTAGAGGCAAAGTAACTTGGCAAACTGAATACATAAATTAAGTGCATAAGTTCTTTACAAATAGGGCTCTTGATAGTACATTTAAAGCACAAATAGTAGTTCTACAGCACACCCAAGGAGTGATTTTTAAAAGGAATGAAATGATGCTGGAAAGATGACATTTTAGATTTATTTTCCCCACTCGTTGACTTGCAGCAGCTCTACTCTCTCAATGTTTTTAAACAAATGCTACTATTGGAAAGAAGAGGGACAAGGTTTTACATAAATGCTGCCTTCTTTACGCTTTGGAACACTGCAAAATATCTTTGTCATGGCTAAATCATTTGATTATATTATCCCCAAGGTCTTAAAACTCTATAGATCAAGACATTCTGAAGAGTTGTCCCATTTTAGAGAAGTGTGTATCTGATAGAAAGAGAAGAAAATTAGAAAGCTGGAGACAAATTCTGTTCCCAGATCCATTAGCACTGTCCTAGGTTCCCCTCGAACACAAGTCTTTTATGCCTTCAAGACGAGTACATTCAGTTTGAAATCTCCTTCCCACCTTCTTCATAAGGAAGCTATGAGTATCACTGTCTACACACCCTGGAAACACTTTGGGCTTCCCAGATAGACAGATCAAAATAAAAGGGTAAAATGGGCAGAAGACCTAAATAGACATTTCTCCAAAGAAGATATACAGATGGCCAACAGACACATGAAAGAATGCTCAACATCATTAATCATTAGAGAAATGCAAATCAAAACTACAATGAGATATCATCTCACACCAGTCAGAATGGCCATCATCAAAAAATCTAGAAACAATAAATGCTGGAGAGGGTGTGGAGGAAAGGGAACACTCTTGCACTGTTGGTGGGAATGTAAATTGATACAGCCACTATGGAGAACAGTATGGAGTTTCCTTAAAAAACTACAAATAGAACTACCATACGACCCAGCAATCCCACTACTGGGCATATACCCTGAGAAAACCATAGGTCAAAAAGAGTCATGTACCAAAATGTTCATTGCAGCTCTATTTACAATAGCCAGGACATGGAAGCAACCTAAATGTCCATCAACAGATGAATGGATAAAGAAGATGTGGCACATATATACAATGGAATATTACTCAGCCATAAAAAGAAATGAAATGGAGGTATTTGTAATGAGGTGGATGGAGTTAGAGTCTGTCATACAGAGTGAAGTAAGTCAGAAAGAGAAAAACAAATATAGTATGCTAACACATATATACGGAATCTAAGGGAAAAAAAAAAGGCCATGAAGAACCTAGTGGCAAGACGGGAATAAAGACACAGACCTACTAGAGAATGGACTTGAGGATATGGGGAGGGGGTGGGGTGAGATGTGACAGGGTAAGAGAGTGTCATGGACATATATACACTACCAAATGTAAAATAGATAACTAGTGGGAAGCAGCCGCATAGCACAGGGAGATCAGCTCGGTGCTTTGTGACCACCTAGAGGGGTGGGATGGGGAGGGTGGGAGGGAGGGAGATGCAAGAGGGAAGAGAAATGGGAACATATTGTATATGTATAACTGATTCACTTTGTTATAAAGCAGAAGCTAACACACCATTGTAAGGCAATTATACTTCAATAAAGATGTTTAAAAAAATAAATAAATAAAATAAAAGGGTAAGGTAATACACAAAGACCCATAGTATTTTTCCCCATAAAAGCCACACCCTCTCTCTATCTTATATGTTTAATGAGATATAAAAATAGCAAATAAAAATTCCATAAGGGGTCATCTGTAAGCAGTTTGTATTTAGAATATAAGCTCTAATAATTATGTGTGCAAACAACACGCATTCAATATAGATGTTCAGCAAAATAAACCATAATGCGGATACAGAACTAACCAGAGGTGGGAACAGGTAATGAATTAAGGAAAAATTCTGGCATAAGATAAATCTAACCTTCTGGTTAGCAACAGATCAGAGCAAAGGGGCTCTCACTCATTTGACTAAAGGGATTATGACAGTGCTTTCCCTCAGATTTCATACAACAAACTCAGAGATTATAGTCTTGTGGAAATTTTCCTATCGGTAGGCATTCTGAAAAAGCAACAAAATACCTGAAGAGGAGCACTCATTTGCCACTTCCTCTTGGATCTTTGTAAGAACATTCTCTCAGCATCTTGACAGTAAACAGCAAACAGGGTAACACAACCCCAGAGAGTTCATGCCTAGAAGAAAACCCCAACATTTGATTTAAATGATGGTATTGCAAAGAAAACTCAGCTGAACTGACACACACAGTTTTTCTAGGACTTGGCAGAAGTCCTAGAAAACACTAGGACTAGTGAAACACTAACCAACTGAGTTCTAGTTCTGACTCAGCCATAGATCTCCCAAGGAACAATATGGAAAAAGCAAAATACCCTAGTGGCAGTCCTCTGACTCCATCTCAAAAAAAGGAAAAGTCATTTTGAAGGTGTGGCTTGTAGATTACTTTTGTTTCATTTTTAACAAACCCTGGGCTCTACTATTAATAACCAGGATGGGGGGGCTTCCCTGGTGGCGCAGTGGTTAAGAATCTGCCTGCCAATGCAGGGGACACGGGTTCGAGCCCTGGTCTGGGAAGATCCCACATGCCGCGGAGCAACTAAGCCCGTGAGCCACAACTACTGAGCCTGCGCTCTAGAGCCTGCAAGCCACAACTACTGAGCCTGTGCACCACAACTACTGAAGCCTGCGCTCTAGAGCCCGTGCTCTGCAACAAGAGAAGCCACCGCAATGAGAAGTCCGTGCACCTCAACAAAGAGTGGCCCCCGCTCACCGCAACTAGAGAAGCCTGTGCACAGCAACGAAGACCCAACGCAGCCAAAAATAAATAAATAAATAAATAAATAAATAAATAAATAAATAAATAAATAAATAAATAAATAAATACATTTATTTAAAAAAAAATAACCAGGATGGGGAGCCTTGAAATGTGATCAGGTATAATAAATTTATAAATGCCCCGACTTCCATGTTTTTACATTAGACCCCCCACCCTGTATCATGCCCCCAACACCACATAAATGCTGGTGCAGCATTCCCTTCCTTTAGGGCTTATTTTTCAGGGGGAAATTTGTGATTGTACATTCTATAATTATAATATATTTATATTAATAAATTTAATAGATTATATTAATTTGTTAATTTAATTAATAAATGTCCTGGCGACAGATATTAAGTAAGTATTAATTTGGGTGAGGATAGCTCCTTTCTGTAATGCCTATTTTGCCACTTGATGCCAAGATGTGATGAAGAGTTCCAATGGTTTCTGAGTATAAACCTACACTTGCTGAGACCTCATGGATCTTTTAGAAGAAAAGCCACTCTTGGTATCGTTATACATGATTGGCCTTAGGAAAGTCTGTGCCCAGACAAAGAAAATCTCCAAACTCAAAACCAAACCAGAGGGCTGTCCATTCTCTCACATCTCTACTTAGTCAATGTTGGATCATGTTCACTTCCAGAGTGAAACAAACAAAAACAAAATCCTATCACTGTAGGTCAAGTTAGCACGCAACTATCAACCAAACCTGCACACGTTCCTCCCTTTTCCAAAAAGCCCTCGTGGTAAATACCCACGCAGACAAAAGCCTTGGTTTCTGTGTTGCTTTTGTACACAGTGGCAGGAAGCAGTTTTCAGCCGCCTCCGTGAAAAATAACAGAGGCGGACGGTCAGACACATGCCACAATGTTCCCGTGAAAATCAAACTCTGAGAAATTTTTTAAATGTTTTCAACACATCAGCATGAAGCATCGACCTAGTTGGAATCACTTAGATCTAAAGCAAATGCACTGATTGTTTTCACAGCAGGCTTTTCTTCTTGGAGCTGAAACAGGCATGCGGGCGAGGCTGGAGAGGAAAGGTTTTCAAGCCCCCTGCTTTGGTCGGCTATAGCCTGTGACACGATCAATACCAGGGTGAGCGGCGGAGGAAGCCCGGGGAAGATTATGAGGATGAGGTGAGTGACAGAATTACCTTACAGGATTTGTTCTTTCTCTCACCTTGAATGCCATCCGCCTCAGACAGAGATGTAACACCATCAGGACGCAGACCAAGACCGACGGGTAGACAGGGGGTGAGAAGGGTATTAGACACCCTATGTACTGAGAGCCTGGTCATTGTGTCTTTGTGCAGTTATAACCATCAGGGAAGGCCAAGTCCCAGAGCAAATAGGGGCGGGAATCACTGATTAAAGATAAGTCACATGCCAGCAGCTCTTGCAGGGCCTGGCACATAGCAGGGGCATAATAATTGGCAGACATAATTTTCAGTGTCTTTTTATTACTATTTATATAATTACTCCTCCCGTTTTGACTTTTTTACCCCAGACAGGTACCTTTTGTGTAAATATCATATATAAAGTATTTGCTTTCTGGTTAAAATTGTGGAGTGGGATATGGCCAGGATCAAATGTGCTTTAGTTGCCCCCTGATCATTCACTTGTTTATTGAGGGTCTCTTCTGCACAGGGCACTGCGAATCCATAGGTTTTCTTTCCCTGAGCCCGAGGTCCAGGGATGCCTGAGCCATTGGGTCAGTTCATACACCGGGTTTGTCCTGTAGCTTAAAAGGGACTCTGAGGTTAATACAGTCCATTCTTATTCCATACGTCCAGCATGCAAGAAAACCTTTAGGAAACCCTTCTGTGGCTTATTAATCTGATTGGACTCTCCTGATCAATTGACAAGAGTTGATAATGTCTCTAATAATCATATTAACAATAACATGTCCAATCTTATAACCGCTTAGACAATCCAATAATTTAATCCTAAAACTTGAGATTTCTTTGCCTATCTCTAGAGTTTAGACAGTCTATAAGAAGTGTCCAAGAAATTCAAGGCTATTATTTGCTACTGTTTACTTACACCACTGGATGAACATAGAGAAAAGTAATATTTTCTAGGCCTAATTAGTCTCACCCAAACATCTAAATGAATTCTTGTCTGAGTTATCTTGTTCTGATTTTCTTCAATTACAATAATGTTTATATATCTCATTTTAAATGGAATGCCTGTTCATTGAAAAATTAAGAAACATGATTCCCCAAACCTATAAATTACCCCTGCTAAATGTTTGGTTATTTATTTATGGTCTTTTTTCCTACACATACCTTTTTTTTTTTTTTTACAAAATTAGTATCTTATGTAGTAAGATACTAAGCATACACCTATGTCATTCAACTTCTTTGAAAACATAATTTTAATGTCACAATTTATGGATCTACCTTCGTATACTTAACCACTCCCTTCTTTTAAGACATCAGATCTTTCCTTTTCATATGTGAGTGCTAATATAAGCAACAAAAGGGACACAATTTGTTCACCCAGATCTCTGGTTATTTTACTAGAATTACCAGGTCAAAGGCCAAAACAAGCTATTGTTTTGTTTGTGGTTTATTTCAAAAGTATCCCTTTCATTGCTGAAATTTTAGCACTTAGGAAAGGAAAAAACATAAAATTTTCTCAAAATATCCCACGAGTAAGAGATAGATGTCTTAGTATACCCTTGATGGCTTTTACATGCATATATAAATGCAATACTTACATATGCATTTTATACTTTTGTATTATTTATAAAATTGAAGCATGTAGTACATAATATTGTATAACTTGCTTTTTCTGGTTAACAAAATAACTGAGCTTCTTTCTATGTCATTAAATCTTTCATATTCAGAAACAAAAATTGACTAAATTGTGTTGGTCCTCCACAAGTGCTATCCCAAAGATAATGAATAAGACTGAATATAATTAATAGCAACTCAGAAAATCTTAAAACACTATCTCTGCTCATTACTTAACATTAATACCTGACCCTTAATGAAATCTTCATATGTCTATGATAAGGATGCTTTGGCAGGAGAGGAAAGAGAAGGAAAAGAGAGAAGAGGATGGCAGGAAAGAAGGAGATAACCATCAGAAAATATTCAGAAACTCCACCTGAAGAGAAAAATAAGCTTAGTGCTTTGAAGAAATTGATCAAATCAATAAATTACCAAAACAGCAGGTCAGTAATCAGTTTATTGCCCTAAGATGTTATTTTTCTCCTTGATATCTGTAAATCATTGACCTCAAGATAAAACCAGTACGATATTAAAAAACTGGTTTCAAAACTCCTGAATTTTGCCTAAAGAAGAACAGAGTAGTAGCAGTCACTTTGTTTTTTCTAGAATTCATTATCTACAAAAGAAAACACATAAGCTGTAGAAGTATTGTTTGCTCCTTTGCTACTAAATGTATTTTCAAGAGTAAATTGTTCACGGGCAAAGGTAAGATTAAGTAAGTTATTTAATATCATCCTACTTCTTATTATTTCCAGGTCTTCTTAGATAAAATGTCAAAGACTATGTTTGACATAGCTCTGTTATTCTTACCATAGAGTAATTTTAAACCTCATTGTGGTTAATGATCACCATTACCACCACCACCACCATCTTCATCACCATCACCACCACCACCACCATCTCCATCACCATCACCTTCACCACCACCACCTCCATCACCACCACCATCATCACCATGACCACCACCATCTCCATCACCACCACCACCATCTGCATCAGAATCCTCCCCATCACCATCATCATCATCTCTCCCATCCCATCACCAGCCCCAGTCCCCACAGGCTGACCATTCAACCTCAAGACTTAGCTGAAACATGGCTTTCTCCCGTTTCCCCATCTATAGTAGGTTTCCCACCCTCAATCATAATTCACCATCTTAGCAATATTTTTTATTTCTTTCCTGGCACTTATCACAAATTAGGATCTTTCTTTGTTTCTTTTACTTGTTTTTTATCTCTTTCCTTATTTACACTACAATCTAGGTTCAGACAATGCCACAATTTTCTTGGTCATCATTCTATTCTCAGTACATTACAAAGTGCCTAGCCCATGGCAGGCACTCAGTAAAAAGCAAATGATTTAATCAATCAATTATAATCACCTGTCCTCAACTATAACCTAACACACACACACACACACACACACACACACACACACACAAATTGCTTGTGATGCAAAATGATCTTTCTAGTGTATTTTGTCTCAGTATGGAAATGTAGTGCTGTTATACCCATAATAAGTCATTTTTAAACTGTCTAAAACCTTACAGGCACTATCAAGAACAGACATCACATAAAGGCAAAGAAAGTGGCCTTTTAAATGGTATGGGTTGCAACGCTGAGTGAGCTATACACTCAGAAACATCTCTCTCACCTGCCCAACAAGAAATTCTCACCATTAAATTAATCCGTAAGGATAAGATACTGTAATGTCAAGAAACTCCTTTGAAAATATGAATACTACACGGTCGTTCACATACACTTAGGTATGAATTCATTTATCAGATTATTTGAACAAAGAACACTGGAAAGGTGGTTTTTGACTTGCCAAGGACTAAGGTGTTGGTATATATATGGAAAGGAAAGGTCACTTGTTGATAAGGATGGACCAGACACTGGGCCAGGCGACCCCGTGCACGGGGGCCAATAAGACACCAACAGACAAGAGTAGTAAATGCCTCCAGGTTTTTCCAGATATTCTTTAAGTAAAATTAGGGAGAATTTTTATTCCATTTCAACAAATGTGTTTGAGTGAACCCATTTATGACTTACAAAGGAGAAACAAAGATCATAAGTATTCAGTCTTGAGGCCAGGGCTCCAAATATAAAAGATGGAGATTAAGATCTACTGGTTGTAAGTTGAGGAGGGAGGTGTGTGTATGTGTGTATGTGTGTGTGTGTGTGTGTGTGTTTTGAGAGAGTGGAAAAGGTGAGAGATTAAAAGGGATTAAGAGAACCTTTAGCAGAAGAAATACAGTAGAGAGGAATCTGATGATAGTTACTGAGGTGTAATAAACACCAGTGAAACATCATACTTGCTTCACTAATTGTTTAAGTGATCACCAAAAGGGTAAAATCCTTATAAGTAAATCAGTCTTAACAGTAAGGTGCTCTAAATTTAGAAAGACACAGATATGCTGTGGTCTTCCCTTAGAGAGTACAACACACAGATCTCTAAACTTCGAGTAACACAAATAGAAATATCTGCTGGCTCAAGACCAATCTGCTTGAACAGTGGTTTCAGGAGACAGGATGGCTTCAGGAGACAGGATGAGGAAATGTATGTGTTCTGTGTCATTGTCTCTATAGGAATATTTCACATAGCCAGACCAACTCTTGAATCAATCCCCTTTTGCAAAGTGTAGCTATAATATAAAAGTACCTCTGACAAAACAATAGCAAATATAAAAGTGGCCTTTAGAAATATTAATGTCATAGTGTTACTAGCAAAAAGACTATTAAGCACAGAATTGTCATTACAATCAGGACGTAAGCTTGTGACTGGATGTGTTACCAAATTGGGGGTCGGGGGAGGGAGTTAGGCAGGAAAAGGTCATACAGTGAATGTTACCTCTGCATAGACTAGGATGGCTAGCAACGGCTTGTTTTAGACAGGAGAAAGCTTGTGGTTCCCCCCAAAACTGTAACTTAACCAGTTACCTATACAGTATATTATGACATGAAAGTTGACACCACATACAGAAATACTAAATACTACATATGCTCCAGGGGTACAAGTTATTGTTGCTATGGGAGCTGTAAGTTCGGAATGGCAATAAAAATGGAGTACGAACCACCTGAACAGCCTTAGATCACACCTTTATGGAAACCCTATGCATTCATACACTTGACAAATCTTTACTGAGTGCCTACTATGTGTAAAGCATGGTGTTAGAGGCTGTGGGAAAATATGGCCCCTGCCTCAAGCAGTTTATGAGTAGATACAGCCACTGGGACCTTATGGATCTACACGGATGGGGAATTCCTTCCTCTGTGGCCAAAGAGCAGAAACTTTCCATATTATTCTTCAAATGACATGAGGAGAAGTCTGTAAAGTAGAAACGTTATTAGAATCTACCCCCAATTTGGGACCTAATTTTAAAAAGCTCCTGCCCAGCAAAGGAAACCATAAACAAGACAAAAAGACAACCCAAAGAATGGGAGAAATATTTGCAAATGAAATGACCGACAAGGGATTAATCTCCAAAATATACAAATAGCTCATGTACCTCTATGTCACAAAACAAACAACCCAATCAAAAAAATGGGCAGAAGATCTAAATAGACATTTCTCCAAAGAAGACATTCAGATGGCCAAAAAGCACATGACAAGATGCTCAACATCATTAATTATCAAAGAAATGCAAGTCAAAACTAAAATGAAGTATCACCTCACACCGGTCAGAATGGCCATCATCAAAAAGTCTACATTGCAGCACTATTTACAGTAGCCAGGACATGGAACCAACCTAAATGTCCATCAACAGATGAATGGATAAGGAAGATGTGGCACATATATACAATGGAATATTACTCAGCCATAAAAAGAAACGAAATTGAGTTATTTGTAGTGAGGTGGATGGACCTAGGTCTGAGTGAAGTAAGTCAGAAAGAGAAAAACAAATACCGTATGCTAACACATATATATGGAATCTAAAAAAACAAATGGTACTGATGAACCTAGTGGCAGGGCAGGAATAAACGCAGACATAGAGAATGGACCTGAGGCCACAGGGAGGGAGAAGGGTAAACTGGGATGAAGTGAGAGAGTGGCATGGACATATATACACTACCAAATGTAAAACAGTTCCAAGCAGCAACATAGCACAGGGAGATCAGCTCGGTGCTTTGCAACGACATAGAGGGGTGGGATAGGGAGGGTGGGAGGGAGGCTCAAGAGGGAGGGGATATGGGGATATATGTATACATATGGCTGATTCACTTTGTTGTACAACAGAAACTAACACAGCACTGTGAAGCAATTTTACTCCAATAAAGATCTATTAAAAAATAATAATAATTTTATAAGGCGTGCCTATGCTTATTTACAAATGTTAAGATCTCCTAATGGCTTGCTAAGTATCCCATGAAATCTCAATAAATATCAATATATACCTAAGTCTAGATAGAGGTATGCTTCTTAAACATGAGACATATTGTATATTATGTAAACTCCCTCTCCCATTGGGAGCTGGCTGCAACCCCCTTTTCTTGAGTTGTTAAAATTCACTCTGGTACACCTTAATCACTTGAGACAGCTCAAGCCAGAATGTACCTGAAAAAGAATATGGAAGAAGATTCCCTTCCCCCACTCCTAACCTCGGGAAGTTTCAGGGTCTAGGCGATGTCACGGGTAATTTATTAACCGGAATGAGGAGTAAAGCAATGCATAGCTACTGCATACATTGTTCATGTGATTGTTGTTGGGATGGGGGAGGGGGGAGGGGGCACAGTGCTGGCAGAAGTGGGGAGGGAGAGGGAATGAGGGAAAGAGAAAAGAATTATTATAAAAATGGTCAGAGAAAACAGGGTATAAAGATAATTTTGCAAAGAACAATCTCTGTTTTGCACATTTTTCTGAACCAACAAGATATCTGCTTAGGGACCAATCAGAGGTGGCCTAAGAGTGATGACATGATGCCCAGAGTATGAAGTCTCTCTCACCCAGGTTTGGCTACTGACCTTGGTCAAATCACTTCACCTCGTTGAGTATAACAAGGGGCTTGGGTCAGTTGGACTTGATGACCTCTTTCCTCTAAAACATCTATAACTATAGGAAATTCTTACTTCAGCAGAGATGGAGGACTTTATCATATCTGCTCACATGTATCCATACCTGCTGTGGGTGCCATAACAGCTGGGACCTTGTATCCCCAGGGCCAAGAAATTTGCCCAACAAATGCCCAAGAACCACTGTTGAAGGAAGGAATTCTTGTATCCCTCATTCATGCTTTAAGATTCAACATTAAGATGTGCTATAAATAAAGTGAATAAGAAAGTGAATAAGAAACTACAGCTGAGGAAGCCCCTGTCCTTGTAGACATCAATATGAAATGGAAAATAATCATTTTCAAGCCTCATTTACATATTCTGAAATGAAACTGGTAGCAGAACACCAAAAAATCCCAGATACGGAATTTTGAGAGGGAACAAAATGAAACAAAGCCTCCACTAAGAAAAGCATCCTCCCCCGAGATATAGATTAGAAGAGTGACAGCTGTCATGAAGGAACCTTTCCAAAGCAATTACTGAGTGCCTGCTACATGCCAGGATGTACCTCTAGAAAGACTTAAGAATTGTTTGGGAAAGTCGGGAGACAAGGGGAGAGAGTAAGATGATGAGGAGAAAGAGGAAAACAAGCTGTCTTGTCTCTAAAATCTCTTTCAACCCTTCAACTCTTCTCAGATGATTATGTACCAATTTCACAAAAAGTAAGAAGGGAGGAGAAAGGGAGGAAGGAAGGAAGGAAAAAGAAGAGAAAGAAAGAGAGATAGAGAGAGGAAAGGAAAGGAAGCACTTCTGCACCAGTCTAAATTGAAAATACAAAAAGTCCAGGACCTTATTTTATTCAAACCCCTTTGCTTGGATTCTCAGTCTGATAATGGCTCCAATAAGACATCAATATCATTCATTTCCTGCAAAAACAGGCCAAATGTAATTGCTCAGAAAAAGGAGGGGGGCTCTGATCCCCTGGCCTCATGTTTTCATGGGAATGGATGTCTCACCTATGAGAGCAGCAATTCTGTATCACGTTGGTGAGTGACAAGAGTCTGATATCCATGGTCCTCCACCTCCATACAGGAATTTGATTTTTTCCCTTTTTGCCCTACTCCCAGTAGGAAACAGAAATCCTGGGTAAATGAGTCTCTTCATCAGACCCAAACTTTCCTTTGGTAGGCTGTCCCAAGATCAAAATGCAGGGACATGAGAAATTAGCAAGCCCATCTGGCCACAGATGTAAAGCTACATTTCTCCATGAGCTCTTAAGTAATAAAGTGAAAATAAACTCAGGAATTGAATAAAGGATCTTCTTTATTGCCCCTTGAAACCCTAATAGAATTTTTAAATTGAGTGCATGAAGCACCAATTTATTTTTAATTAATATATAATTATAATTTTTCCTAACCTGAAATAATGGCCAGGGGATCAGGGATATATTTTCCACTCATTTGCTCGTAAACATAATTTGAGACCCTGTGTTAGTGATGATATGCTAGCAAACTCATGTGCTGACTTTAACCAAACAACCAAGAGGCACCATGATCCCACATCTTCCATGTTTTCTTAAAAATTCTATTTCTATGCAAGTCAAAACTACAGTGAGGTACCACCTCACACCGGTCAGAATGGCCACCATTAAAATCTCTACAAATAACAAATGCTGGAGAGGATGTGGAGAAAAGGGAACCCTCCTATACTGCTGGTGGAAATGTAAGTTGGTACAGCCACTATGTAAAACAGTATGCAGGTTCCTCAGAAAACTAAAAATAGAATTACCATATGATCCAGCAATCCCACTCCTGGGCATATATCCAGACAAAACTGTAATTCAAAAAGATACATGCACCCCTATGTTCATAGCACCACTATTCACAATACCCAAAACATGGAAGCAACCTAAATGTCCATCAACCGATGAATGGATAAAGATGTAGTACATATATACAATGAATACTACTCAGCCATAAAAAAGAACAAAATAATGCCATTTGCAGCCACATGGATAAAACTAGAGATTATCCTACTAAGTGAAGTAAGTCAGAAAGAGAAAGACAAATACCATATGATATCACTTATATGTGGAATCTAAAATATGACACAAATGAACTTATCTACGGAACAGAAACAGATTCATGGACATAGAGAACAGACTTATGGTTGCCAAGGCGGAGGGGGTTGAGGGAGGGATGGAGTGGGAGGTTGGGGTTAGCAGGTGTAAGCTTTTATATATAGAATGGATAAACAACAAGGTCCTACTGTATAGCACAGAGAACTACACTCAATACCCTACAATAAACCATAATGGAAAAGAATATTTTAAAAAAAGAATGTATGTGTGTGTGTGTGTGTGTGTGTGTGTGTGTGTGTGTATGTATAACTGAATCACTTTGCTGTACAGCAGAAATTAACACAACATTGTAAATCAACTATACTTCAATAAAAAAAGTTTAATTCTGTTTCTAATAAAGATTTGATCCAACTGGAAAGAAACAAACCCATCAAGAAATAATAAAGGAAGAGAGATGTGAATAAATGAGAAAACCTTCAAAGATCTCAACGCACAGAATCTTTGACTCATATCCTTGTCTACTTTCTTGAATTCTAGCATACACCTCACTTCTACTCCTTCTCAACAGGCTCAGCCCAATTTCCCCCATTGCTGGGCTCTTGCAGGAGATGGAATCAAGACTCAGCTCACCTGTCTGAGCAGTGAGCATCACTCCTCCCTTTAATTCACAGTGGTCATTGAGAGGAGAGATGTAGGTGGGAAAAAGGTGGTAAGCCAAGATAGAAGATGTATTATACTACAGTGGGTTGCAAGCTCCAGGCAAAAAACACCGTCTTTACCAAGTGTTATGTTCACTTCTGATGTTCCAAAGCAATAAGTACTTCGTGGAAGATCATGGTGATTCATTTCCCCAAATCATCATATTGTTTCCTAATCATCTATCCATGATTTCTGACATAACTGAATTATGTGTAAAAGTTATAAGAGATATTTGAGAGTAAACTCCACAGGTTTGACATCCATAACACACAAATGTAAACAGAATGAATGTTTTGTGAAATTTTCAAACTACTGGGTGGGGAGAGATTTCTCTTTTTCAGCCCCACTAAGGTTGAAAATGTTGAAAATGCCACTGACAGGAAGAAATTTAATTGAAAAGAGTTAAGCAGAATAAAAGATATCCGTTAGTTACTTCAATTCCAAAAATGGAATTGAAATAGATGAAATGCCACAATATTATTAAAAAGTTTTCCAAAATTTGAGTTAAGAAATACCTCCTCGGTAGAATCACTGATTTCCCACCACTATAATCCCTAAGGACAATAATTAGTTCATAAAAATTAGTTTAGAAGTGCCAATGCACATTTGGCTGGAATTTAGTTTTTATGAAGAATGAAGAGAGAAAGCAAGCCCATCTTGCAAATTCTACACCTTGATTTCAAATCCAGGCAAGAATGTTAACTAGTTAAAAGATAGATAGATAGATAGACAGATAGATAGATAGATAGATAAATTGATAGATGATAGAATGTTAATTCATTAAAAGAAAAAAGATAGACAAAGAGTTTCTGAGGCCAATAATCTCAAATAGTGAGGACTATTATAAAATATAAACTTGTTTTCTATTTTATACATTTAAATAATATTAATATATATTATATTTATCTATATTAGGTATATTAGATATATATTATAAAATATAAACTCATTTTCAAATCCTCCCTGAAACTGCCTATGGGAACTTTTTTCCTCATACATACACAGAGCAGTGCCTACTGGCCACCCTGACGTCTGTTGTGTCTGTAGGCATAGCTCATGGAGCACTGGGAAATCAAGGCCAGTGTGACTCCTAGTTTAGTCAGGAGCAACTCTTTTTATAGAAGCCTACCAGAGAGCACCAACTTGCCCTTCCATCCTTCCACCCACAAACTATTCTATTGTTTTACATTTTATAGACTGCCATTTCCCAGACTGCCATGTAGAATCATTTTCCAGACTGCCATGTAGAGCCCAATTTTGACAGGTAATGATATCAACCATAAAATTCTTACATAGAAAGTGAATGAGTCATGGATTCTTAGAAAAAGGAGGAGGAAGAAGAGGAGAAGGAGGAAAAGAGAGAGGGAAAGAGGTGAGGGGAGAGGAAAAAGAAGAAGGAAAGGGAGGAGGAGGGAAGGAAAAAGGGTGGGGAGGAGAGAGGGGAGAAACAAGAGATATTTCTGTGATAAAATATGCCTTCATCAAGAGATGATACTAAGAATCATACTTTCCACAGGTAATGTTTAGGGCCATGGTTCAATTCTGTGATTTTGTGTATGTTTAAGGATTCACACCCTGGCTTCCAACATCCTTAGGGCAAATTCCAGCTTTGCCACTTACTGTCCATGTGAATTTTTGCCACCTCCTGTGTCACCTAATTAGTGAGATGGAAACAATAGCAGTAACTACCTCACAGAGTTGCTGTAAGGATTCAACCACACTTGTAAAGTTCCTGGCACCTAGTAAGTACTCACTAATTGGTAGGCTATTACTAGTGATGTTATTTTTCAAATGACTAAATATCTAGCTCTTTTCTGGATGAAAAATGTTATCAGAGAACAAACGTATGGACACCAAGGGGGGAAAGTGGCGGGGGGGGGGGGGGGGGGGAAGGTGGGATGAATTGGGCCATTGGGATTGACATGTATACACTGATATGTATAAAATTGATGACTAATAAGAACTTGCTGTATAATAAAATAAATAAAATTCAAAAATAAAAAAAAATGTTATCAAACATTTTCTTGGCTATTCAACAAAGCTTACAAGCTTCCCACTGAAACACATACACACACACACACACACACACACGCAAACACACACACACGAAATAAATACCACGCTAAATTCCCTCCATTCTTCTTCTCCTGTGTTTTTATGATTGTGTGTGTGTCTGTGTGGGGGGCAGGGTGCGTCAACACTGTTTCATCTTCATTATCTCATTTCATTTAAAATAACATTCATTCAATTTAAGAGGCACTGTGATGGAGTGCATTAGAATTACCCGTAACGCTTTTAAAAAAAAAAAACAAAACTAATACTCAGATCCTACCCAGAGAAAGAGAATCAGAATTTCTGGGGACTGGTCCTGCATATCAGTAAATTTTTCCACGGTTGCCTCAGGTGATTCTAAAAGACAGCCAGAGTTAAGAACTGGTGTAGAGGGAAAACAGTGAACCCTAGAAAGAATATCTGGGTTCAAACCTCACTTCTGCTTACTAGCAATATGGATATAAATAAGACCTATAACCTCTCTGAGCAGTTTTCACTTCCATAAAATGGGAATGATGGCTTGGATCTACTTCTCAGAGTTGTGGGTTTCAAATGAAAGTATTAATATCAGAGAGCTGCTCTGCAATTTGTTCTTGAAAGCCTGCTTTGAGCTTCACGTGAGGGACTCAGCTACTTTTAAGGCTATAAATGAAGCGTGATCATTTCCTATCCAGGTTACTTGTCCCAGCATCTGTAGGGAAGAACAGAAAATGAGGAAGCATATACCCACCCAATCGGGAGTTTCCTAGAATCAATTCAGGGAATCTGTACAGTGAAAGATGTCACAGTCAACCCACACTTCCATCTCTTAAACAAACACTATATCATTATTTCCCATTTCTCTTTTTAGTACACTGCATGTGAAATGATGTGGTTAAGATGAATGAGAGCCATATCCTAAAAGAAATGTAAAACATAACTTTTCACATTCTCTTACATATTTAAGTAGCATATATTTTGTCTACTTTACCAAAACCCTAAATTAGTTGATTTCAACACTATGTCTGATTAGTTTTGATTCAGCCCTTCTCCTGACTGCATTAGTTAACCTACGAATCATGGTTGAAGGATTGGTCTGACAATATGGAATACAGAAAACAGGAATTTAACTGACATTAATTACCATGAATCTCTTCTGGTCTCCTTTTCACTAATCTAGGTATACTAACTGAATAATGCATTGGAAGCATATATCTCTGTCAATTATCTTAATAAATAGCATTGAGGCCCATGAAAGAAAAGAAGTTATGCATTTTGTTCAGCTTGGAACAAACACAGAGGTTTTAAAGTCATAGTATATCTGAATGAGAACAGTCACGTTATGTTATTATCTCTTATTCTTACTTCTTTGTCACTAAATACAATATTGTGATCTTCATTGCAATTTTAATTGGTTTGAGTTTTTCATATATAAGTGATAAATATCTATTCTTGTGGCATAAGCTATCCTTCACTTTTAATATTACACCTCACCTTCTTTTAGGAGTTACTACTTAGAGTTTTTTGGTAAAGCAAAACCCCATTCAGAAGATTCTGGAATTTTTTGTGCTAAGAGAAATGAAACATCTGTGCTGTTAGTCTCATTGCAGAGACGAAATTATATTGAAAATCTAGATGCTCACCAAGAGGTAACTGATTAGCTATTGTGGTGATCATTTCACAATATATACAAATACTGAATCCCTATGTTCTATACCTGAAAGTAATATAATGTTAAATGCCAATTATAGCTCAGTTTTTTAAAACAGAGAACTGGTTAAAATTAGGAGTTTGGAATTAAAATATACACACTACTATACATAAAATAGATAACCAACAAGGACCTACTGTATAGCCCAGGAAACTATACTCAATATCTTGTAATAACCTATAATGGAAGAGAATGTAAAAAAAGAATATATACATATATATATATATATATATATATATATATATGTATATATATAACTGAATCATGTTGTTGTACACCTGAAACTAACACAACATTGTAAATCAACTATATTTCAATTTAAAAATTTTTTTAAATTAAAGAAAGAGAGAACTGGTTAAATAAATTAATGTATCCATAAAAGGGAATACTATAGAGAAGGGTACAGATCTACTGGTAGTAATATTACATGATGTTAAAAATACATTTTTAAGATCTGAAAGTAGTTTGCAAAACTCTATGTACAGTATGGATCTACTCGGGTTGTATAAAGATTTTCTATGCTTACACATGAAGAGAAAATTTCTGGAAGGATACGTAAGAAATTATTGATGATGATTATTTGTGAGGAGTAAAATGATGGGGTACATTATCTTTCACTTTATACTTTCCTGTGTTGTTGAAACTGTTTGTCATAAGCACGCATGACTTTTATAATTTGTTGAATAAAACATTTTAAAAGACTTGTTGGATTCCATTCTGTAACTTGCCTCTATCCTATGCATATAAGAATTGTATTCATGGAGTTCAGGTTTTTTTGAGCAAGAGCCTCCTGCTCTCCTTGCTTGGCCCTACAAGAAACCTTTCTCTGGTCCAAAAAAAAGAATTGTATTCATGTTCTGCAGGTTTTACTCAGATGCTTCACTCTCTGCCTGAACTAGCTGTTTAATTTCTATATGATGAATCATGGTAGAAGGAGAGAAAACAATCCCAGTTGATATGTTTCAGCACTTGTCGAAAGCAGCTATAAAATAGAAGTACACTGCCAAACCCCCTGTTTTGGGAAGGAAATAACCACAATAATCATCTTTTTGCAGTATATTCATCAACTATGTATTCAAATTTCTACTATGATCTTGATTTCTAGAAGTTGCAAAGTATTTTTCCATTGTCTTGAACAACTTAGCTGAGTGGAGGAGCATTTTAACTAAACACCAACCATAATTTTTTCATGTATTAAAATTGAAAACAGAGAGTTAAAATATTTTTAGATTATTAGAGTTTAAATCATTAAGTATCCCTAAAATGGCTAAGGGATGTGCATATGTGTTTTCACTAATTAGATTGCCTCATTTTCATTTTTACTCTAAATTCCTTAGTCTCTGGAATTCTAGACATAGGTTTGTTTACAAATGGATAAAGTTTCCCAAAAAGAAACAACTTTAGTTCCTAAATTAAGTATTAACATTTTGCCAGGAACAAAGTATGACTGTCTTAGATTTGAGCCATAACATTATTCATTGTTCCCAGAAACCTTTTGACTATTACTATAAACACCTTTTATATTAGCAACATTAGAAATACACTAAGAAATACACCTAAGAATGTGTTAAAAACTCCTCTGTTAAAGAAAGATTTGAAGCAGAGAAAATGAATACAGCAGTGATCTATTTTTCAGACCCTTGAACACCATCTGCTAAAATGAGTAGTGAGAAATTTTCAAACTGGGGGTTCTTATAACACAGCCAAATTTCCACAAAATCTCTTATTTTCCCAAATTCTGACCTGGGGCCTTTCATCCCACAATCATCACTTCTGCCTACCACTCAACCAACATCTTGTCAAATCTGGCTGCAAGATTAAGTTTCCCGATTCAGAATTCAATATAGGAACCCTAAGGATATAAGATCCAAGCTGGAACATTCTGTTTTTTTTAAAAAAAAGGATAAGATTGTTTCAACCCAGAGACCACGGTTTGCCCTGACCATCATGATGAATCATCAGGGCTGACTCGCAGTGAATGAGCCTGATGTTCTTGGCTTTATCTGTGCACATTAAGCAGAATTTTACATTTGTCCCAACTCTCAACCTTTTCTCCAAAAGGTTGAAAGAGTCTTGTTTTTGAGTATCATTCAAGGCTTACAGAATTAACTAGCTCTGTCTGAAGCAAATTTGGCCTGCCATAGCCTGATATTGTGTGCCTGGCTCCATTCTTACCCATGCTGCCCTTCAGTTTTGGATGAATACCACTGAAGATCTAAGAGATATCTACCTTTCTTTTCATATATCCTCAATATCCATTAGGGTTTCTGGTACCCATGCTTCTGTGCTGGTGCAATATTTGCCTCTCACTCTCAACAATAAAGTCTTTCATTAAAAAGATAAATTTCTGTATAAATTCTGCACTTTAAAAAAGCACTTTGTTGTTTCAAAGAAGAGTTTACCTGAGTTCATCCGATCAAGGCTAAAAACACCACGTAGGGCTTCCCTGGTGGCACAGTGGTTAAGACTCCACCTGCCAATGCAAGGGACACGGGTTCGAACCCTGATCAGGGAAGATCCCACAGGCCACGGAGCAACCAAGCGTGTGCGCCACAACTACTGAGCCTGTGCTCTAGAGCCCGCAAGCCACAACTATTGAGCCTGAGTGCCACAACTACTGAAGCCCACGTGCCTAGAGCCTGTGCTCCACAACAAGAGATGCCACCGCAATGAGAAACCTGCACACTGCAAGTAAAAGCAGCCCCTGCTCATTGCAACTAGAGAAACCCCCAATGCAGCCAAAAATAAATAAATAAAATAAATAAATAATTTATTTATTAAATAAATAATTTTATTAAATAAATAAATAAATAATTTGTTTAATAAATAAAAATAAAAACACCATGTAACAGGTATTTAATTTTTTTTAAGTATATGTGTTTAAGTTTTTAGGTGTTAGAGATCGATGTTCACTTCTTAAAATAGTTTCCAATTAATCATGAGAAATCAAAGTCATAAAATATGCAGAGTCAGCATCATAATAACCACCAGAAACATGTATATTATTAATAAGGTTGCTATTTCACAACACCCAAGCACTGGTTACACTCTTGTAAAAAGCTCCAGAAAAAAAGTGTTTCTTAATTTTAAAATTCATGTTCCAGCATTGTGAAGCTAATTTTTTTTCCTTTTGGCTTTGTTTTATATGTTTATTTGTCCTGTCCTATTGTTTCACTGCCTATTTGTGTGCTCTACTATTGCTAGACGAGATGAAAGATGCTTACAAAATACCTTACTGAAAACACTACCTACAGAAACAACTGCGTTGGTGAATTTTCCACTAGCATTTTGCTTTGTTTTGCTTCAGGTCTTGTCTCTCTTTCCAGTGCCCTTTGCTGCCTGGGCAGCCCACGAGGATTCACTTTTCACTTATGACTCATCCGACTGACTCTGGATTACAGTGGAAAAAAGAAGAAAAGTTGATGGAAAAATGACACTGAAGGAAGAGAGCAAAATACCAGAGCAATGAGTTTGAGTAACTATGTCCTTTTCATTCAAGGTGTCAACACGTTGATTTGCGTCTTTGACCTTAGGAGGTGGGAGCTGGAAATTGTAGGAGTATCTCTTCCCACTGGAATAATCCACCCCCTGGGGGAGGGGGTGGGCTGAACATAGGTGAAATTTAGAATATTCTGTTGATGCTCAATTTTTATTTCTTGTTCTCTGGTTAGAAAAACGCTGCTAAGGGAATAGGGTGACAGTTCACCTAGAATCAGTACCAAGTATCAACAGCTAATCTCTCTCTTTGGAAAAAAGAGTCCTTCATATCACGGGGGTTTTAAAGCTAGTGATAAAACAAAAAGCTATTTTCTGAAACCAGCCCCTTGAAAAATAAAGCGTTCTTAAAATCTACAGAGTTGCCTTTAATATAAACAACCAGAGATGTTTTCCATTATCTTGCTACGACTTACATACAAAGGTTTTATATTTAGGAGAAGTGGTAGCCCTGAAATAACAATAATATGGTCATTTACAGTTGGGCTAAAGAAAACAATACAAGCATAGGGCAATCCAGGAAATAATTTATCAAATAATAATTAGTAAATTTTCACCAAAATTGGCTCACATCGTATAACTGGGAAGAACGAGAAAATAATAGCTAGAAGGAAAAATGAATCTTACTGAAATGTAATGACAATCTCTCACAACCCCTTCTATAAATTTTGATTACAACTTTGGATCAGCTCAAGACATTATGAGTCAACAGAGTAATTGACATGTGATCCCAGAACAAGGCTTCACTCAGTAATTTACTTTATTGGACACATATTTCATCTACCAAAAAAGCAAAAAGAAGGAAGGAAGGGGAAAAAGAAGAATATAAAGGCAGGCTTGAAATTATATTTAGAGCGGCTATTATCTCTCAAGTAAAAGTTTGGCTATAAAATACAAAATTATTTAAAAGATTTGTAATTTGGATTTTCTTTTAGTATTCAAATTCAGGTCAATATTTACCTCTTTGCACATTGTTTCTTCAGGTCTAATCTTTTTATATTTGCATTTTATTTCACAACTTTATTTTCTACTCAATCAAGCATTAGAAAAAAAAGCATCAGCTTATATGATATCATAATGAGATTGAAAAGTGGAGTTTTTCAATATTTGTGAACATGTTAGTTAAATTGTAATTTTGGTAAACAATAAAGTTGAAAAGAGAAAGATGCTTTAAACTGTATGGTTAAATGCAGTTGACATAGCAAAGAAATGGTCAAGGAAGGAATACCTTCTTTCAGTGACCTACAGAACAAGTACTATAGATTTTCCATATAGGAAACATATACATTCAAACTTCCTTTCATAAGCATTCATATTTTAAATGCTTCAGCAACCTCTCTCCGTATTCTAGATATATGAATCCAAAAGCTTTAAATTCTTAAGCATTGAAATAATACTTGAATAGTATATAGAGTTTCATTAATTGGCCTTAGAAATAGAAAAGAAAATTTAGTTTCAAAACCAGATTTCATGTGCCAGTTGTTCAGTATTATTATGAATATTATTGTATAGTATTATTACTGTATTGACAGATTTTACTTTAAGGGACAAAATTGGCTTTACAATTTAAACACCTGCTCAAGTAACATAGTAAACTTCAATTTAAAACTATTTTAAAGGTAATAAAAACTGAGTTCATCTGATAGAATATAAAAAGCTAACATCAACTTTCCTCCAAGTGTTGAGTGGAATATTGCGTGAAGTGTTTAAGGTCAGTTAGAAATACACGGTACAAATTCAATTTTGGTGAGTTCCGCACTTACAAAAGGCATACTAGCAGCAGAAAGAATAATCCTTAATTAATTTGTATTTTTCTAGTAGACCATTTACCTATAATAATACCTTGAAAAAAGTATTCTCAATTAAATCCAAACAATAATAATTACACATCCCCAAAATATATAAGTTTGTTGAAGCAAATAGGTCAATTTCAAAAAAAAAATGGTGGGCATTCACACCTACAAAAAATGACTCTTTAAAGTATATGAGAGTTATGCTTGGCACACACAAAACAGGATTAGGTTAGCCTCAAAGTTTAATTTTTATAGAAGGGGCATGAAAAGCAGTCTCCATGGACTGAGAACAATCTGCAAGTGTGTAATTTACACACTGTCAGGCTCCCCTCTCCCTAGGCCACCTCCGTTTCACACATCAGCTTGACTATGTTCTAGGTAAGCACATTGTTCTTAAAGCATCATTCAAATACTTTTTGGAACAAGGGAGGGTATAAACAAACCGACGTAGAAAATTGTTTTGATGCTAGAACAACGAAATATTTGTGTTCTAGAACCTTCATATGAAAAAACATGCGCTGAGGTACTGTTAAGCCAAATGCCCCCAGTTACCCACACTCACTCCCCTTCTGAGCTCTTAGCACACTCACTGAGCATGGTCTCAGACAACTGCCTTCACTTTCTAAGGTGCCACTTTCAAACACTTTAAATTGTCCAAATCTACCTTGAAAAAAAAAAAAAGACCCATTTTACTGGTAAGGAAAATTGCAACAGCTTTTGATTGCACCTCCCATGCTGTTAAATATGGTTTCTTCCCTCTTCTCTGAGTACTTCAGCCATGTCCACTGGGGGTGCACACTAGAGCCCTTTTATCCAGCTGTGTCTCTCCCATTCCCAGCAAACTCTTAGATGTGCCTGATACATATTTTTATCTAATTTGCCTCATCTGTTGTTTTTATTAACAACTAAGTTAATATCCCCTGTCCTATAATATTTCCAGAAGTCAGTGTATAGAAACACGCAGCCAAGCCCGGACCCTCAGGCCTGCACATAAAGGTGGCAGGCTAGCCTAGGGTCCTCTGGGACAGCAGTGCCAGAAGGAGTATTGGACACAATGACCCGTCTGCATGAGATGAGAAAAAAAAAAACAAAAACAAAAACCAAGAGGTCTGTAATACTGATAAACTAAGCTGTCACTCACAGGCCACCAGCTCAGGTCTGCAAAAAAAGATGCAGTGAACATTGAATGACCATGAGAGGTGGAAATGTGTCTTCATTTAAAAAATGATATTCAAACCCACTGGTCAGAACCTGCTTAACTATTTAATTTGAATTGATTTGAAAATCATCTGAAGGTAAAATGCCTCCTATGGTTCCAAGGGTTAGGAAGCTTGCTACAGATAACTATCAAAAATCTGGTTTGATTTCCCAGAAACTGTATGAATGAACCAAGTTTCTTTATCTTGAGATACCAGGCTGGGAGTTTGTTCTTAAGTACTAGACTGCTTAATTGTTTGCTTGGGGAAGGGAAGGCCCTGGGGGAAAGGCACGTACAACAACATCTCTTCTATCTCTTCCATGAAGCCGCTGCACTCTCCCGAGCTGGATCATGACCAGCAACGCAGAGAAGTCCCCTCTTCCCCTCCAGTGGAAGCATCTAGATATGCGATCCCAGAGATGAATGAAAAAAACCTGAAGATCCTATTTCACGGGAATCTTTCAGTATTCTGAATGGAAAATATCATTGAAAACTAGTGATTTGCTCCTCCAACTCAAAGCCATGTAGGAACGGAACTCAGACCAGAAAAAAAAAAAAAGGACAAAAATAATTATCATTGCAATACGTATTTTGAGAAGGAAGACACACAAACATTTGTATCATCAACTGAGACTGATTCACACCTGCTGAGTAGGGAAAAGATGATATTGAAATCAAAAGCTGAAAAATAAACCACCTCTTTCTGGTTATGAGTGACTGAAAAGCAAGAAAAATTATTTGCACATTCTTGTCCTTATTGTTAGAAGTAGTGGTTTGAGCCAATATTCCTACCTGTGCTGTAACAGTTAAAAGGAAATCATTTCAGATCTCGATGTCATCTTTCTTTTTATATCTATAGATATGGGTTCAATTAGGTTTTCTGACTTTCATGGTAAGTATATGGGACAGGATGCTCTTTTTCTTTGCTTTTGAATATTAATGTTTCAGTTTCTGAAATAAAAATGTACAAAATAGTTTTTGTACATTTTTAGTACAGAAAATTTTACAACCTTCAGAACAACTGCTTTTATAATTTACTAGCTCGACATAAGTATCTGGGGTTTTTTTTAACAAATAATTTATGAGAAATGAAATCTTCAGAAAAAAACTGGCTACTTTGATGCAACTATTTAGTAAGTATAGTAAGTATCCATAAAGAGTAATTAACATATATAGTTCCTGGACACACTTAAAAGCCTTTAAAAATCACTTAAAGTACACACAAAATACAGAGCCATGTAATAATAGCAACCAATATGAAATCATGACAAATTAGAAGTTTAAGTCTGGTATTTATAAAGTGTATGCCAATTCCTTTTTTTTTTTTTTAGTATCTACTTGAACCTTTTAAAAGTATATACATGAGCAATTATTTCCAATAAACAATATCGAATAACAAATTAGAAATATCTCTTCTGGTTTTTTTAACCAAGCTTCTTTTCCCAGCTAAGGGAAATATATATGAAAGGAAATCCTTTTTCTTATTTGGTACTGAAACACAGTAATTTTGCACAGTATTACAGCCGTACTGTGGTCTACAGAAGAAAGAACATGCTTGCCAACTAAGAAAAGTTTTATTTAGCAGGACAAGACAGTTATCAGAGCTCAAGTTTTATTTCTACGTGAAATGGTTATCTATTTTCACATGTATGTATTTAATTCCACATGGCACAATTATTTTAGCTATATTTCACATGCTTGCTCATCAGTGAATACTTACATTGAAATGGGTACTAACAGTATATAAAATCAGTCTTTACATATTTTTTGCCTGACAAATATAAGCCCAGAGACTTCACTTTATATATGTCTGTAACACAAAAACCAACTTGAAAGTTTTTAAAAATATTGCTCTGTAGAAGCAGCTATCTACGGCTTTTAAAACAGTATGAGCCTGTGGAAACACCGTATTATATATCTGACATTTTCTACCTAAAAATACATTATGAAGCGTGCTGGTATTAATAAACCATGTGCTTTCAGACCCCTAAAGTGCTTTGCTATAATCTTGTTGACGGTATATTTCCATCCATGCTATTAACATACAGCAAACAAATTTTAGGTCATCACCTTGCCCAGCCTGTCTTGATTGGAAAGTGTGAAAAAAAAAAAAGGAAATAAAAAAACTTTTAGGAGTTCATCAATATTCGTAACCATATTCTGATTTATGAGTTAACAGTTCCTAAGTAAGCAGAGATAACTGAGAAAAATTTTGGTCAAAAATACATTACAAAAAAAAAAAATAAAACAGAAAGCAACCGCATATATTCCCTTTTTCCTCACCCCACCCCCATCACAGGCAGAAAAATCACCCTTCCTTTGCAGCAGGGCACAGTCATTCCTCTCATCCCTTCAGTTATTGGAAGGCAAATGAAAATACAATGACCCTTTCCTCTTCTGATTTAGCTCACGCCGCAAACATTTAAACACAAACTGAAACTACTGATTTCACAGAAAGCACCGAAACAGAAAGAGCAAGACTCACTGACCCATTTGGAAGACAAAGACGACAGAACAGAACGGGAAAGCTCTAAAAATCAGCTTGTGAGGCCTCTGAGAGATATTCTTCTGGCATTTCATCACAGCAGCCCCAGACCAGTTCACCTCCCTAGATACAGGGTGGAGGCACTAAATAGAGCTGTTTATTAAAGCTGTTGTGTGGATTGCATTAGGAGGCGCGGGCAGACCACCTGGACCTTTCAGACTGTGGCAGTGTTTAATTTGCAGCCTGCCCGTCCGCAGCGGCCAAGACCACTACTACATACATCTAACCAGGCTCGATCACACATTATCTGGGTTGGGAGTAAAGGCACGTGTATTTATATATTTATATTTTCCATAGAGCAAGGGAGAGAGAGCGAGAGAGACAGAATACAGCCAAAATCAAAACATTGAACAGGAAATTGTTAACTACCTAGAAAACATAATACTTTAGACTCTTCCCACACTTTCTTCCAGAGATCACAATCTCAACAGAAAATAAATTCTAAAAAAACGTATATTTTTAAACATTCAGGCCAAATGATAAATAAATTTGTTCTTTGGGGTTTCTTTTTTGTGGTTGTATTAGTTTGGGTTTGTAAGCATCGCATTGAAGTTTGAAGCTGAGCTTTCCTAGCTAGATTTTAATGGGTGCTTTTTCCCTTTCACACTTCCAGCGCTACGCTGGCAGGTAGCTGAAGATACAGATAGAAAGATGGTACTGTAAATATGAATTATGTGAATCATATGGTGAGACCCTTGTGGAAAAAAGGGGAGTTGAGAAATGGCTGACTCCATACCTGACCAATTACAGCTCGCATGGTCCCCGTGTCCTGCTGGGCTGAGAGATCGCAATCCATCATATGTTGTCTTTGAAAAGGAGAATGGGGGTTTCTGGCACGCATCTGTCAATCAACTTCTGCACTCACAACCATCACCAAAAGCAAGGGGGGAAAAAAGTCAAGCTGCTCCACCAAATAGGATGAAACTGTCATGTGACCTCCGGCAGACACGCACACACACATTCACTACCTCCACAGAGCGTAAGAATTTTCTGTAGATATGAAATGACATTGACAAATATCCAATACCAAGTAAATAAAGTGAGACAAACAGCTATTCACCAAAGACAAAACATTGGCTGTAATCTCCCGCTAAAGGTTTAACAAACCTCAGAGGATTTTTTTTTTTTGTAATGCTCTGGAAACCTATGTTTAAAACAAAAATAAAATTAACTATTTCATGTACTAATTGAGACTTTGATTTCTATGCCACCATATCATTTTTTTCAATGATAATTCATTATCTTATTTCTCTTATCCTGTCCCTCATGATTTTATCTTCAGATTCTCTAAATGACCTTTTGACAATATGCAGTAATCTCTGCAGTTTTATATAATGTCACCGTTATGGAAAAGCGTTAAATGTTCACCATTGAATAACACAGATACCTTGCTATTTGTTAATTGGAAACGGATGTACACAATCATTTGTGTAAACTGCGATGACCACACAAATGTAAAATATTCAAAGTGTGTAAATAGTAGTCACTAAACTTTTTATCTTTTAAAAGTTACGGAAATGGTTTATTTGCAGCTCGTCTAAACTGGTGCAACGAGATGACAAATATTTCAACTTTTTTTCACTTAATTTAAGCTATTTGATCCCACACACCCTAGGATAGATTGTTGATGTATTACTATGAGTCAGCTATTGTAAGAGCGACATGAATATCACCTAGAAGTTATTTAACCCTTTCAGGATTAAGATCAGAACCTGATTTTCAAAACAACCTGACAGATATTGCAAAGTTGCTCTTTGACAATCCAAAACCATAAATAGTATCCATTACCTTGGTGGCTTTGTGGAGTTACTAACGTTTGCGTTTGTCCACTTTTTAAACTTAAGTTCATCAGTTGGTGTAGTCTAACTTTTTCAAAAAGAATTTACAGGAATACTTTGTGTTATTAAAACAGGGATGTTTTTTCAAGGTTCAAAACTAACGTTAAGCTTGAGAGGTAGAGGAGTGATGAGAAATGTTTAATACAGAATATATATTCTTATGTAAAACGCTGTATTGTATCATCCCTTGAAAATTAAGTAAAAGGAACTTCAAGTAAGAAAAGAGAAAAAAAGAAAAACAATTTCCAACATGTTTAAAGAAAGCTTTAGGAGGAGAGAACTAAGGATTGAAATCTCATCGACTTCTCATTAAGAGTTGCCCCACAATATAAACATTTACATACACACACACACACACACACACACACGCACACACACGCACACCCTTAAATCTACATCCCCAAACAAAAAAAGAAACTGCACCAACTGTGTAGCCCTCCTGAGAACTGACGACGGGAAAGGTCCTCCTAGACATGATTAAAATGCACAGATAGCACTGACACCCCGTCCCTGCCCCTGGAGACACGGACACACACGGGTGTTTCTGCAGCCACCCCAGATCGGACGCTGCTGGCGCGTCGGTCGCCACCTCTAGCCCGGGAAGGGAGGCGGGGACAGCCCCTCTCCTCCCCAGCCCGGAAATCTGGGCCGGGGTCGCCGTGGGACCCGGCAGGGCTCTGCCAAAGTTGCCCAAAGCCTGAGGGCTCGCAGAGGGCAGGTGGGGCGCGGGCGCTCCTGGCGTCGCCTTCCTGGGACAGGGAGACACAGACACACAGACAGGCAGACAGGGAGCGCGGCGGGACCGGGAAAGTTGCGGAGGAGGGGCTGGGCTGTCGCCCTCACCTCTGCAGCGCAGCGCGGGGATCCTCTCACTGCCACACCTCCCTGCAGGCTCAACCTCCCCCTGGGATCGAAGCTTCCTGGACAGTTTGGGGGGTTGGGGGGCAGGCTGCAGGATGAAGCCAAAGACCCCCATTTGAAGCTCCAGGTGGTCCGGCTTGACCTAGGGACAATTGTTTGCTTACACTAGGGTTATTTACATGACCTTCTGGCCTGTGTTAATTACCGTAATTACTATCGACGCTGGGGGAGCCCTGAGCCGGGTGCTGTCAGGCGCTTGATATTATGTTACCTCACGAAAGCCTCTTAACAACTCAGTGAGGCGGGGACAGTCACTCCCATTTTACAGATGAGCTACAAAAAATATATAACTGCTCAAGATTAACAGGGACATGATTCACACCTGCTCGGAATCCAAAGACGGAGCTTTTCATATGAAACCAGAGAGTTGGGTGACATTCAGAATAAAGGCTACCATATGTACAGTACAGACTCATTCAATAAATATTTATGGAGCCTGTACTATGTGCCAGGTGCTGTGTTAAGTGCTTGAGTTACGGCAAAACATAGTTCCTCGAGGGTTTTTACATTCTAGTGTTTGGACAGATACTTGTCAAATAATCACAGAAATGTAAAATTTTTAATTACTCTGAGAGTGGTGGAGGAAAGCAAAACCTATATCAAAGGCATTGACCTGGTCTTGGGTGTGTAGGTTGAGCAAAGGGGAATTAAGCAATTAACTTGAAATAAACTAAAATTGGAAGAATGTTAGGGAAAAAAAGGGAAAGGGCATGATGGAGTAAACATTCTCTGCAGAAGAAATGTGCAAAAGGCGGGGAGGAGCGTGGCTTATTGGAAAAGCTTAAGGAAAGCTTTCTGCCTTGTGTGGAGCACAGGCTTGAAGGGAAAGAGAGGCTGGAGGTGAAAACCAGAGCACATAGGGTCTCTTCCGTTGTATCAAAGATTCTTTACCTGAGCCAGGAGCACGGTGAAGCCACTGAGAACATTTTAGCAGTGTCTCACACTTAAATTTTGAAAGATGTCTCTGGCTATAGTGTGGAAAGTTAGGGCTGGGGTGGGGGTAATAAAAGTGGATTTGGTGAGACCAATTAGTTATAGGCGGGTGGTGATGGTATTGCACGGAACTGGATGATTTCAAGATGAGAGGTAAAATTCACAGAACTTGGTGGCTGATGGGTAGTGGAACTTGAAGGGGTGGCAGGTGTCTTTCCGGATTGCACAAAACATACAGTGGGTGATGCCCTTTTCTGAACTAGGGAATCAGGAGGAAGACCAGCTTGAAGAAGGGCAGCATGGATCATAATTTTAGTTTGAGATTTATTTTCACTACAATCCTCAGGGTGAGAATGATTATCCCCCTTTTTCTGATGAAAAATCTAGGGACCTCAGGGATGAAGCAACTTGCCCATGGCCAAGTGGCAGCAGGGAAGGTTCATCTGAGGGGAAATCCAGGTTCTTGACCCCTGCATTAGACTGATTTGGACTGAGTTGGTGGTTCTGGGTTGTCCAGTAGATTAAAATTGTCCTACCAGGAAACCAAGGTAAAATTGATGACCAGAACTGTTCTTAGGAGTCCCCACAATAATTCTCCAGAAGACATGAATTAAGGCATCTTTGGTGTAAAAGTTTGGTTGAGACCCTAGACCCTGCCCAAATAAAATGGAAGGACTGAAGTTCAGGTCTAGCATGGCAATGGCAGGAAGAATGTAAAGATAAAAACACAAAGGTAGTTTTGAGTTACTCAATTAACAGCCCTTATTTAGCATCAATAGTAATATCTCCTGGTAGGTTACTCTGGGTAATACAGAGACTTGAATAAGATCTGCTTCTTGACATTCAAAGATTCATAATTTAGTAGGAAACACAGACACATGTAAATGACTTAAATACAGCACAGATTGCTTTTAAAAAATAAACTAAATGCATAACAAATTTATCTGTGGGGATTGTTTGATTCTATGTGGTGGAAGATGCTTACATTTTTAGGTACCGCAGCATACAGGCTTGGGTCAGGATCTCCTCCAGCCCTTACCTCTGACTGGGTGTGGTCTTCAGAAAGTGGCCACTTCTCTGTGTCGTGAGTTTCTCCTCTTGTAACTCCTCAAGGGTACTGTGAGGAAGTAAGGAGATAATGTCTTCTGAGAGCTTATTGAGTTATACTCTGTAGGTATGCAGCAAATGTTAGTTATTTTCCCATATGGAAAGATGATAGGAAGCCAGGAAAGATGAATCCTTCACCACCGTGAAGATGGTGGAAGAATTTTGTGATACAAACAGAGGGCATTTTCTGTTCAGGGCAAAGGGAAGAGCATGAGAAAAACCATCTGGTCCTCTGTCAGTGTGGGTGGCAGGCACTTTTAAGGTTAAAGCAATGGAAAACAAATGGAGAAGGGCAGGAAGTATTTCAACTAACTTTTACTCCCACGTTCACAAAAGAATTTAGGAAAGAAGATTCCTTAAGTGAAATAGTCACCATTACCTTCACCTCTTCTGCTTTCCCCTCTCCCCACCCAATTTCCAGAAAATGATGCTTTTTTCCAATCCTTTAAGACTCCCTCCTTGCATCACAGATCAGCTAGACATGCCCATTTCCCAACAGCTGACCATCTGGTATATAAGACCGCGACAGGTCACCACAGATCAGACCCAGTCCCCAACTTCTCAAGAAAGGAGATAGAGATGTCCTTAATTTCTTTTTTTTTAGTGAAGTATAGGTGCTGTACAATATTATATAAGTTCCAGGTGTACGATAGAGTGATTCACAATTTTCAAAGGTTATACTCCATTTATAGTTAATATAAAATATTGGCTCTATTTCCCAAGATGTCCTTAATCTCCTAATGACTAAAACCCTAAGGATACTGAGAGATAAATACTGCACAGGGAATCAAGATAAAGTAGAGGTATTGGTCATCTCTGTTTTTCAATAAATCCTCTTCAGTGTTTAAAGTGAGAAGAGATAATATAGCTGAGTGCCTCTAAAACACAAGAACCGAGAGAAGAAAACGTTCAAAAAGTCACCAAGAAGAAGCCACTTCTACTTAGTCTATTTCCGCTGATGCCATCACAACATACACGTTTACTTCAGTTCTGTACTACCTGCCTTTTCTCTCTGTTAACACTTGTTCTATCTCTAGCTAATTTTTTGTTTCTTCATTTGCTACAGTTTTATCATTTCTCTGCTACTTTTTGCTTTTTATTCCTTTGTTTCCTGGTCTCTAAAAGACTAATCTCACCATTCCTCCACCAGTTTGTTTATTTTTTCCCCAGATCTCCCAACCCCTGTTCTTCTTACATGGCCACATGACTTCAGCCTTCTTCTTAGAGTATGAATCACGGCAGAGCATCCTCTAGAATATGGCTCACCATGTAGCCGTTGCATGATTCTCAAGGCTGATGTAGGAACCAGGATAACAGGTGGACGAGAGACAGCACAGGGGGAGTAGAAATACACAGTCAAGACTTCTCGTGGACTTCCCTTTCTACAGTCTTCAGTTCACTCACCTTTGGTTCATTTCCTACCTTCTTTTTCAAGGTCAAGTTTTCCTGGAATTTCATTTGGCACCATAAGCCAGATGAAATCCACTGCCATCTCTATTTGCACCCCCTCCTCAGTATCACATTTTTGCCTCCACTTTAAAGTTTTGTAGATCATTTCTCTAGAATGGTCTTTTCAACCATGATCATTTTCCCTAAACATTCCCAACATTAGATGGATTTTACTTCCACGGGTCCTTGAGAAGTATAACTACTCTGTACCCTGGGATCTTTTGTTGTTGTTATTTTCATATTTCTAGGGAAATTGAGGACAGGAAAAGTACCAAAAGCAGAATGATTATTTTTAAAAAAGAGAACAGGGGTGGAGAGAAACAGCTACACAACAAGACCCAGGGGCTACAGCATCCAGAGCAGTTTGGCAATGCTGAGCCAGACACCATTGGTTGTGAGGACCTGTGATTTAATTTTCTTTTACAACGTAGTTTGGGAGCATCATTTTTCCCCTGAGAGACAATGACAAGATTTTGCCTTTGAAACGAATAGCTGAGAAGTTCAACAGCCTGTTGACTCTGGGCAAGGATAGCTTGTGAATATACTGATGTATTATCAGATCTTCAACATCGTCATCTTTTTTACCAGATGACCATCCTCAATAAAAACAGAAAAATCCAGCTGAGGGAGCAAATGTCCCTTAATTTCCATTTTCCCCTTTCATGAAATGCTTTGGTTACAGTTAGGCACTTTGGTCTTCCAGAATATACTTCTTCTGCCTGAACATCCTTGAAAAAAGGCATTAAAATGCTCCTGGGTTTCATTGTACTACCCTCAGTTTTGGTGTCTGAGCCCAGTGCTAACACATAACTTCGCATGAAAATTTCCTGTGGTGGTACAAACACACACTCTGTTTCCTTACAGCAGCTGTGCACTAGGGGGACTCTTTCCTCTTCATTTCATGACTATAGCTCTACATGCATGAAAAAGCCAAATACCACTGTCCATTTATTCCAAATATCAATAGGTTCACAGCACTTTGACCCAAACCTGGTTCCACTCTTTCAAAGACAAGCACTTTTAAATGAGTGTCTGCATAGAACCAGTCGCATTGAGAACTTCACACACAGCCCTAACTTTGGAAAATCCATGTCTATCCTGGTTTTCTCCATCATCATCATCATCAACAGCCATAACAATAATAATAATAGAAAACATGGGGTGGTCCTCAAGGTGTAATTCAGTTTGAGGACCCTTGAGGGTCCCTGAGACCCTTTTAGGGGGTCCATGAGGTCAAAACTTTTTCAAATAATAATAAAATGAGATTTACCTTTTTCACTCTCATTTTCTGAGAAGAGTACAACAAAATTTTCCCAAGGCTTCCTGATGTGTGATTTATAGCAGACTGAAGGCAGAAGCAGGTATGGTTCCAAGTATCAATATCTTCTAGTAAGCCAGACACTACCAAGAATCGCAAAAATGTAAAACAATGCCGCTCTTCTCACAAATTGTGTGGGGTGAAAATGTAGTTCTTTTTCATTTAAAAATGATGTTTATCATGTAGTTATTTTAAATGACTTCATAAATAAACCTTTTTAAAGGTTTCTTGGTTTTAGGGACTTCCGTGGTGGCACGGTGGTAAAGACTCCATGCTCCCAAGGCAGGGAGCCCGGGTTCCATCCCTGGCTAGGGAAGTAGATCCCACATGAATGCCACAGCTGGGAGTTCGCCTGCCACAACTGAGGAGCCTGCGTGCCACAACTAAGACCCAGCGCAACCAAGTAAATAAATAAATAAATAAATATTTTTAAAAAATTTGTCTTGGTTTTAATTTCTAATATAGTAAATATTGATAAATATAACCCATAAGCACAAAAGCTTTGGGGGGTGCTAAACAATTTTATAATAGTGTCAAGAGGTCCTAAGATTAAAAAGTTTGAGAATGGCAGACATCATAGAGTATTTACTGTATACCATGTACTGCCCTAAGCACTTTATATATTTATTTGTTTGTTGTCAGAGTTCTTTATATATTTTGGATATTAACCCCTTACTAGATCTATCATTTGCAAATATTTTCCCATTCCATAGGTTGTCTTTTGAGAATCTTTGCATTTATAATAGTTATTAAAATACTGCAACTCGATAGCAAAAAACCAAATAATCCAATTTAAAATGGGCAAAGGACCTGAACAGACATTTTTCCAAAGAAGATATACGAATGGCTAACAGGTACATGAAAAGGTGCTCAATATCGCTAATCATAAGTGAAATGCAAATCAAAACCACAATGAGATGCCACGTCAGGTCCATTAGAACGACTATAATATCATTAAAAGACAAGAGATAACAGATACTGGTGAGGATGTAGACAAAAGGGAACCCTCCTACACTGTTGGTGGGATTGTAAATTGGTGCAGCCACTATGGAGAACAGTATGGAGGTTCCTCAAAAATTAAAAATAGAACTCCTGTATGATCCAGCAATTTTACTCCTGGGAATATATCTGAAGGAAACGAAAAGAGGATATTGAAGAAATATCTGTGTCCTCATGTTCATTGTAGCATTATTTACAATAACCAAGATATGAAAACAACCTAAGTGTCCATCAATGGATGAACAAATAAAGAAAATGTGAAAATATATATATACATACACACACACACCATGTACAATGGAATATTATTCAGCCATAAAAAGAAGGAAATGCTGCTGTTTACAGCAATGTGGATGGACCTTGGGGGCATTATACTAAGTGAAATAAATCAGACACAGAAAGAAAAATACTGTATGATCTCACTTATATGTAGAATCTAAAGAAAGAAAAAACCAAATTCATAGAAAAAGAGATTAGATTTGTGCTTATCGGAGATGGGGGGTTATGGGAGCAGGAATTTGATGAAGGTGGTCAAAGGGTACAAACGTCCAGTTATGAGTTAAATAAGTACTAGAGATATAATGTACAATATACTGACTGTTGTTAACCCTGCTGTATGGTGTATATGAAACTTGATAAGAGAGTAGATCCTAAGACTTCTCATCACAAGGAAAAAAACCATTTTTTTCTTTTACTTTTGTTTTGTATCTATACGAGATGATGGATGTTAACTAAACCTATTGTGGTCATCATTTCACAATATAGGTAAGTCAAATAATTGTGCTGTACACCTTAAACTTATATGGTGCTGCATGTCACTTCTATCTCAAAAAACTGGGGAAAAAAATAAATGCAAATTTTCTTAGAGATGAACCCACTCAAAACAATAATTGTATCTATGAGTAAACTGAGATATGCAATGCCTTCTGGATAGGAATATTGTAAAAAAAAAATCATTAAATTAAGGTCTTTAAAGGTTTTATACAGAATAGTCGTCTGTGTTCCATATCAAACCTGTGTACCAATACTTCAAGAATGTCCCCAGTGACTGCCACGTGCGTCACAGCAGAGCCCAAAGGAGCAATAATTGTCTGGTCCCATTCCCGTCTCTACCACTAACACCTTCATAACACTGGACCTGAACGAAGGTGTTGGGCTTTTAATACCCTTTCTAGTTATAACATTTGTATCTGCCAAATCCCCATGTCAGTTGGCAAATAGATCTGTGCAGAACAAAAAAAATGAAAATCTGTAATTCTTAAATATCCATTCAATTGCAAAACTATAGTTGAAGTGCTGGACAAAAAAAAATGAAACCCATGAATAATTGTACATTATTATTTAATTATTTATTCAAAAAATTCTTATATGTCTCTTATGAGAAAGGCAATATGTTAGATGCTGAGTGCAGTCTGTGATGAAGATTAAACACAGCAAACAATATGATACCTCCTCTCGGTCAGCTTACAGACTCAGGCTTGGAATCAAAACTTAAACAAATCAACTTGTAAAAAAATTTCTAAATTACTAATTCTGATAAAGACCGTAAAGGACATAGACAAGGGGACATGAGAGAATATTAGGCTTTTTCTATCATTAATTTTTTAAATTGCACTATGTTTCATAAAAATAATTAGCACAATTATTTAGAATGATTCCATGACTCAATAAATGGACTCAAACTTTTCAGCAGCTCTTTAATATCACGAATTCCCCTTTCATGGATTCCTGATTTTGATTAATATTTAAGTAGGCTGGATTCTTTTTTCAGGTAAGATTTTTAGGCTATTACAATCCTGAGCAATTGCACAGTTACTGTTGCCTTAACTGTAAATAAATTCTTGGCTGCATAAAGTGTTCATGAGTGATATTAGGTTTTCTTCAACCTTATAGACATTTCTCCATGATTTCTTTCTATCTAACATTTCAGAAGAAAAGTCTTTTGTAGGGTGACCAGCTTCATATGCTTAAATATTTGAGAAGTTGTCGTCTTTATTCTTTGAATTTGGTGTTTTGCTGAGAGTCAAATCATTCACTTTTGTTACTTTTTATTAGGAAAAATTGCAGAAATACACAAAAATAAAGAGTACAAGGAACCTCTGTGTATTTACCATCCAACTTCAACAACCATCCTCGCTACCAAACTTGTTTTATTACCTCCTCTCTGCTTTCTTGGCTAGAGCGTTCCAGAGTAAATCCCAGATGTTGTTCTTTCACTCTTAAACATTTCAATGTGAATTTCAAAAAAAAAAAAATATAAGTAAATAAAGAACATTTTCTTACATGACCACAGGCCATTATATTATTATTACTTAGTGCTACTAATCAGTTAATAGTTTTTCATATCATAATATTCAATATTATAATATTCAGTCCACATTGAAACTCTCAAAATTTACATATTGTCAAAAATATGTTTTTACTGTTGGCTTGGTTGAACTAAGATTCAAATAAGGTTCATTGTTTATATTTTCTTATACCGTTTAAGTTTCTCAAAAAACTTACCATAAGACATTCCCTCTTCATTTTGTTTCTTTTTTTAAAAAATTAGTTTATTTACTTATTTTATTTTTTTGGCTGTGTTGGGTCTTCGTTGCTGCGCGGCGAGCGGGGATTACTCTTGGTTGTGGTGCGCAGGCTTCTCATTGCAGTGGCTTCTCTTGTTGCGGAGCACGGGCTCTAGATGCGCAGGCTTCAGTAGCTGTGGCTCGTGGGCTCTAGAGCAATGGTGTAGTAGTTGTGGCGCACGGGCTTTGTTGCTCCGCGGCATGTGGGATCTTCGCGGACCAGGGCTCGCACCCGTGTTCCCTGCATTGGCAGAGGGATTCTTAACCACTGCGCCAGCAGGGAAGTCTCTGTTTCTTAAGCTTGAAAGTTTGAAGAAACTGAGTCCGTTCCACGTTCTGAATTTTGCTGTTTTCTCCCGATATGATTAAATTTGTTTCTCTAGCTCCTATATCTCCTGAAGACTAGAAGTTAGATCTAGAGGCTTGCCCATATTTAAGTTCAAATTTCATCATGGATGGTGCTGTAGTTTCACACTACATTTTATCAGGAGGCACCTGAAGTCTGGTTATCTCACTTTTAGAGATACTAAAGTTCAGGGTTCAGGTGCTGACAGCCTGTTCCCTTCATTGAAAAAGTTTCCATTGACTTTCCATCAATAGTTTTATGGCTCATGGATGACCACTGTCTGAAATTGTTATTCTTTAGAGGTTGCAAAATGGTGATTTTTCTAATTCTGTAATTCCTTCTGTATTTATGAGCAGTGTGTGTACAGAAAAGCTTGCCCTCATCCACTGAAGACATCTGGTTCCTCTGAAACACAGTTCATACTGCAAAGGCAGGCTCAGTTCTCTTCCTTTCTTTCTTTCTTTCTTTCTTTCTTTCTTTCTTTCTTTCTTTCTTTCTTTCTTTCTTTCTTTCTTTCTTTCTTTCTTTATTAACATCGCTATTGGAGTATAATTGCTTTACAGTGGTGTGTTAGTTTCTGCTATATAACAAAGTGAATCAGCTATACATATACATATATCCCCATAACTCCTCCCTCTTGCATCTCCCTCCCACCCTCCCTATCCCACCCCTCTAGGTGGTCACAAAGCACCAAGCTGATCTCCCTGTGCTATGCGGCTGCTTCCCACTAGCTATCTATTTTACATTTGGTAGTGTATGTAAGTCCATGCCATTCTCTCACTTTCAGTTCTCTTCTTTTCGTTATCAATTTTCAGAGTGAGTTTGTGCCCTAGCAACCTCCAATATTGTACAATGAGTTATGTTTGATTTCTTCTTTTAATATCACTAATAACTCATAGATTTTTATATTTCCAGTGAGTTTTAAACAGTTGCAACCATTACTCTCATTGGTGCTCAAACTGTCACATCTTTTGCCATGGGAGCCCATCAAGCTGGCTATATATGCTTTTGACATGATCCCATTAGCCTTTGATGCCAGCAAGATGTTCCAGGATCTTCCTGTACATTTCCCAAACTATTCCTCGGTTCTTTTTAGAGAAGAATAGTACTGAGAACCACTGATTATACATTGTTTCAGAGATCAAAACTCGAAAAAAAATTTAAGGGAGAAAAATCATGAGTTCACAATGATATTTCCAATTCAAAATTTAAAATTAGAGATTTTTCTTGACTTCCTTTATTTTGTGCTTTATCTCGGTCTCTATTTTCTCTTATGATAAATATTTTGGTTCAAATATAACATTAACATAATTACGTGCTTGTTTTACCCCAGAGTATATGTAAAATAGTCTGTAAAATAAACTATTCTTTGTTATTTTATGTCTATTTATTTTTCGGATACAGGATAAGCCATTTTCATGAATATATTCAGTATTTCACTTGTGGGAAGTTTACATCTATTCTATTTTTGAGTATTTTTTGTTCTATTTATTATCAATCATGCATTATTTGAACCTTCTTTCTCTGCTATATATATTTAACATCTATTATATAGTCATTTAAACCTATTAGTTCTTTTCCTCTATATGATTTTCTGCATGGTTGGGTTAGGCCCAGCTGGACAACTTATGGGGCTGTGTTTCAGGAGAGAGCACCCTTCCTGTTGTCATGGTTACTATTCATGTAAGCATGCATGATCTTATAGGATTTCAGGATACAAATCCAAGTTTAGGTATCAGTACCTGCAAAACTTGGGGGTCCCCATTTAGGTGAGAGTTTGAATTGGGTTTCTCCCACTGGGAGAAGCACCAGTCCCAGCAAACTTTTGGAACTTTCATTGGATAGATAATTCTGACTGCTGGTCTCTACTTCAAACCACACAGGAAAGTACAATCACATGGAATATAATATCAAACAACAATACAAGTTTAAAGGCAAAACTGGTCTGATCAGAAAGAAAGGGAAATGCATGAGAAACAGAAGTAAAAAGAAAATGGAAAACCAACACAGTAAGCTGTCAAGTTGACACAAAAACACTGAGGATGGGCTTTTAGATCTCATAATGAAAAGGAGCTGGGATTTAAATGCCCAGTAAGGACAAGAATTGAACCTCCAGATAATGATAGATGTGAAATAGAATAAAGTCCCTTTATGAAGATCATCTCTCCAACTGGTTGAAACCCAAACCCAGTCCTAGTATATGTTTTAGGTGTGAGTTTATTTTTTGTTTGTTTGTTTGCATAGTAATCATAATGAAAATTGGTCCAAGGCTCATGACTTACCTGGGGTATCAGACAGAAGCAAATATAAAACTGCTCTAGAGGACACAGTCATATTTTTTCCGTATAGAATTCCCCTAGGGAAGAAAAATTAAAGATAAGCTTATAATAAAAAAAAAACTAAAAATATATGAGAAAACAATTCACCAACAGCAAGAGTCATCAGAAACAATAAATAGGGAGATAAACACCTTACATTCTTTAGTTTTTTTAATGATTAAATGGATAGAATTATAATTATTAAACAAATTAAAGAAAGTATTAAATCTTAAAGAAAGAAGAAAATCAGTGGGGGGAAGAAAGAGCATCAAAGAATCAAATAGACCATTTAGTGATTAAGAATATAACTAAAATCAAAGCTCTATGTATAGGCTAAAGAGTAGAATTTAAGTGAAGAGAGTAAAGTAAAGAGACAATGGTGACTTTATTCCTGTCCTGCCCTAATGGACTTGAGGACACGGGGAGGGAGAAGGGTAAGCTGGGACGAAGTGAGAGAGTGGCATGGACATATATATACTACCAAATGTAAAATAGGTAGCTAGTGGGAAGCAGCCCACAGCACAAGGAGATCAGCTTGGTGCTTTGTGACCACCTAGAGGGGTGGGATAGGGAGGGTGGGAGGGAGATGCAAGAGGGAGGGGATATGAGGATATATGTATACATATAGCTGATTCACTTTGTTATATAGCAGAAACTAACACACCATTGTAAAGCAATTATACTCCAATAAAGATGTTAAAAAATAAAAAAAGAGACAATGGAGAGCTCAAAAGAAGAGATAAGAATTATTCAAGAAGGTTTAAGAAAATGGAGCATAACAAAGAGGTCAAACATATGTCCAATATATGAGAACTCTTGCTGAAAGAACCACTCAAAGGTATATTTTGAGAAGTAGAAAATTGAACTCAGATTGAAGAACTCAAGAACCAATGATAAGCCAAAAAAAAAAAAGAAAAAAATGACAATAACTTTTTTAAACCTATACTAAAACGAAACTGGTAAACATGAATAAATCTAAATAAGCAAGGACAAGGGAAAAAATGGTAAAATATTAACAGGGGATGAGGGATAAAAATAAGGTGGAATTGAATTACTAAATGAAATAATTGATAAAATGAGAGGGATGGAGAGTGGAGTTAAAATATTGAAAAGTCTTTTATTATTCAGAACAAGGGTATAAATATTGATAATCTCTACATATCAAGTATGCATGTTAATTTTTATGGGTAATAACTAATAAACGGTAATATGACTTAACCAATAGAGACACAAAAGCCAGTAAAGTATAATCCATTTAATAGAAAGCAAAAAAGGAAAAAAACATGAAAGAAATACATTGTAAGAATAAAGCAAAATATTCAACTGTGGAAATAAATTTATATATTGGAAAGTTTACGACAAAAATCAGGCAAGGATGGGAGGAAATTGGAACTATTTACCTTCTGATGAGAATATAATTTGGAGAAAATTAGGTAATACTTTGTAGAGTTGAAGATGTGCATAGTTTTGATCCTCTTTTAGAAGTCTACTCCAGAGAAAATCTTGCATCCATATGTGCTTAAGGAAACATATAAACAGATACTTATTCCATAACCATTTACAATAGCAAAAGATAAAGAAAATCCTAATGTCTGTAGGAGAATGGATGAATTGAGGTTTATTTATACAATGGAATGCTATACAACAGTTTAACTGACTGAAATAGATCAACATGGACAACTTTTTAAGGGTAATATTTAGTTGAAAAAGAAAAACAAGTTGCAGGACTTCCCTGATGGTCCAGTGGTAAAGAATCCGCCTTCCAATGCAGGGGATGTGGGTTTGATCCCTGGTAGGGGAACTAAGATCCCACATGCCTTGGAGAAACTAAGCCCGTGTGCCACAACTATTGAGCTCATGTGCCTCAACTAGAGAGCCCCCGTGCTGTAAGCTACAGAGTCCACACTCTCTGGAACCCACACCACAACGAGAGAAGAGAAAAACACGCATGCCACAGCTAGAGAGAAGCCCACGTGCCACAACGAAGACCTGACACAGCCAAATTAATTAATTAATTTTAAAAAAAGCTACTCAAGAAAAACAAGTTACAATAGTAATGCATATAGTATCATCTGAATCATGTGAATTTCAAAAGCATAAAATAACATACCCTCTTTATAATCACATTCATTTATAGTAAAGGTATAAAATCATGCATAGAAGGGAAACACACCAAATTAAAGAGTGTGATTATGTTAGGGGGCAGGATTAGAAAGGGATGGGGGTGGCTTTAGCTGTATTTAACTGTTACAGTTCTTTTACTAGAAGAGATGTTTGAAACAAGAACCAAAAGTGCAATGAATTTTGTTTATCTCTTCAATTTTTCATAGCTGTACTGGTTTCATTTTACTTGTTACTCTTCCGTCTCATATTCTCTGATGCTTTCATAGCATTCATGTTCCTTGAAATTTCCTTAAGATACTAGTACTGTCAAAAATTATCTTTTCTTATTCTTCAAGAAAGTACTTTTAATAGGTGGTTGCCAATCTACATTTTTTTAATTTGTTATTACATATCTTTGTATAATGATTGCATGGGTTCCACACGGATTTATATCATTTTTGGTTTCTTCATGTTGGAATGGAGCCAGTTCCATCCATACCTATGATTTTGCCAAGAGTAGTAATGGCTGGATCCTTCTTAACTCCTATCTTTGTTTACTTGTGCACTGATTGAATCTTTCCCTTTAAAAATGAGTGGTAAAAAAAAATAAATATAAATAAATAAATAAAAATGAGTGGTGTAGGAGCTGGATGTTGATGGTTTGGGTGCTTTGTTTAACCACTTAGGTGCTTGTGGGTCTGTGGGCAGGAAGTTGGGACAAGGAACAGCATAGCTCAGGAACATTGCTGCCTTTTGTTCCAAATCCCTCCATGTGGAATATCTGACCCACTGCATTTTTGCCTTTGCTTTAATGAATTATTTTTTAATTTAGAAAATAATCAGCTGATTATTTTCGTAGCTATAAAGTTGACTATGGACTTCCTGTTTCCTTTATCTCCAGCTCTTCTGTTTGCCACTATTCTCTTCATCAAGTAACTGAAAATAAAAAATAGTGTGTGGACTCAATATCTCCCCACCATCATGTAGAGAATGGTCTCCAGGCTGGATGTTTCCTAGTCGTCCCCTTGTTAATTTTTTTCTGGAACATGGCTTATTCTACTATCTTCAGTCTTTTTTAAACCTAAAAAAATTTTTGTGTAAGTCTAATACATTTTTCTTTCCTATCAATTTGCTTTATTTTCTTCTGGAGGATAGTTGTTAACTCCTTGATTAATTCTTCATATCTGATTTCTATCTCATTTTTCCATTTTTTATTAGTAGTTTTGTGATATTTGGAAGTATTTTAAATTCAAATTGTCATCAGACTTTTATGCAAAATGAAGGAATGATATTAGGGTAATATCTACAATATTTCTACATTTGGCCAATGTATTGTCCGAATTTTATGGGAACAATGGAGAGATATTCTCAGATGTAGAGTTTCTAGATGTATTTCTTTACTGTACTCTTGATCAATACACTCACTTGTAAAATGGGGATAATAATACCTACCTCACAGGGTTGTGAGAGCATTAAATGGATACAATACATATAAAGCCCCAAGTACATAGTTAGTGCTTGGTGACAGTTAATATTTATTACTAATAAGAACTTACTGTATAGCACAGGGAACTCTACTCAGTGCTCTGTAATGACCTATATGGGAAAAGAATCTAAAAAAGAGTGGTTATATGTATATGTATAACTGATTCACTTTGCTGCATGCCTGAAACTAACACAACATTCTAGATCAACTATACTCCAATAAAAATTAATTTAAAAAAATAGTATTTATTAATGAGTGGGAATTTGAGTATGGGGGCAGGAGATGAGTGATAAGAGGAGGGGACAGGAGAGGAAAAGGGCTGTCCCCCTCAGTAAGAAGCTGTAGCTGAGTTGATAGAATTGAGGCTTCATAAGAAGGTACATTCAGTCTTATGCTTTCTGTTTTCTACTATGTGATGCTGAAATGAACTCAACACTAATCCCACCTTCCCGCCACAGCCTTTCCCTATTACATGCCTGAAACTTCAGGAAACAAACACATGCTCCTCCTTTGCTGAGTAGCATTCTGAAGGATGGAAGAATTAGGGAGAAGGATGAATAATTGGGAAACACAGGGACAGAAATATAAAATAAAATTTGAAAATTCAGTGGAAGGCAGCACTCAGAGCCATAGGTAACTTGGATGAATGCAAAGTTCTGAAAATTTTTTGTAAATCTTAGTGAAACTATAGAGTGTCCACAGACTAGAGTTTGAGATTCTATTACAAGTTAATCACTAAAGGAATGTTGCCTTTAAGCTTAAATTATACATAATGGCCCATCTCTGGGAACCCTGCTTCCCAGGTAATGAGCATTAAGCTAAAATACCTTCATTTAGCTCACAGGAAACATCTTGACCAGGCCCACTTGTGAATGACTGCAGGGAGGGAGAAATTAACACAGCCCCTACGGAGGCTGACCTGAACCAGGAAGTGTTTGACTTTACTTCCTCCCCTTTTAGTATAAAAGAAGCCTGAACCGTAACTCGGGAAGATAGCTCTTTAAGGTGCTGGTCTGCTGGTTTTCTGAAGGAAGTCACTATGCCTTGCCCCAAGGTCATGTAGTGAGCAGTATGAGCTTGGACTCGGTAACAAATTTTGGTGAAACCAGCTAGGAGCCTTGCTGCTCGTGGCTAGCTGGCCCCCAACTGGGGAATTGTCAGGTAAGGCCCTAGCAGCTGCTGGGACCACTTGTCTTAGCATCTTCCCTTCAAAATTCCCCGAAGTAACATTGGCTGCCCCAGCACTTGGCGGTTGGAGCAAAGACTCAACATCTGGGAGCCGGCCAACTCAGTACAGTAGGGTAAGTCACTCTGGCCTGTACAGCCAGAAAGTCTTTTTCCTCCATTTGGGGCTTTTTTTCCTCCGGAACAAACCAGTTCTGGCTTATTGAGTATAGCACGCTGTCGGAGAGAGGAAACAGTTGCTGGACTTTTACCCGATTTGTTAACCGGTTTGTTTGCTTCTGTTCTGTGTTCATTCATGGTGGAATGTTTGTGCTTTTGGTGCTGGAGTTTGTGCTTTTGGTGCTTTGTTGTTCTCGAACTTATAAATATGGGAAATACTCTATCTGTCCCTAAGGAAAGCCCTTTGGGGCTTATCTGAAATAAATGAGCAAATACAGCTGTTGAGCCTACGACTAGGAAAGAGATGATATTCGATGGTAATAGAGTGTGGTCCCAATATATGCTAGGATCAGAAGAGTGATGGCTCCTGCATGGCTCTCTCAGTTACTGTGCAATCTTGCAATTGGAATTCTTTTGTGAAAGAGCAGGGGGAATGGTGAGATTCCATATGCACAAGCATTTATGCTAGTATATCAGGGTGGGAAAGAGTCAGACAGTTGTCACCTTATAGTGAAAGAAACCCAAAGGAAAATCTATCACACAGGAAGAAAAAGGGAACAGTCAAGCTGGCTATCCCAGCTGCTTCAGTCGTTATGCCATTATATTCACCTTTCCTCCCCCTCCCATTCCTATTCAGCCCCAGTTCCCAACACGGAGGCTCTGGAGTGGTCGGACTGGCTCCCCCTCCTTATAGGGATCAATTAAAAAATCCTGTGTCAGTTCCTGGGGAAGAGGGATCTGGTCTAGTATCACCATCTAAGACCCGAAAGGGCACCCAATTTTGGTCAGGCAATTTCCCTTACGCCTTTATCCCATAGGGGGCCTAAATGCAAAGGCCAGACAGCTGGGTTTCTATGGATATATAGTCCTTTGTCCACCTCAGACTTGTTTAATTAGAGAAATCACAACCCTCGTTATAGGGAGGATCCTTTCCAAATGACAGAATTGTTTACTTCTATGTTTGATACCCATCACCCTTCATGGGCAGACATACATTCTTCTCAATCTGATGCTTACAGGAGATGAAAGGAGAATGGTTGCTGATAAGGCCAGGGAAGAAGCATACTAGCTCCACGTAACAAACCCAAATGGTACACCTGAAGCCTACTTGGCAGGACCCACAGCTGAACCATATTGGGACGCTATTTAGGGAGGAATGCGCTTATTAGAGCACTACTCATTAGTGCATCTTGGCAGGGCTTTAAAAGGGGAAGCAAAGGAAAAGAGTTCGAACAAAATTCAAGAAATTGAGCAAAAACCAAATGAAGACCCCTCTGAATTTTTGGAAAGGATTTATCAAGCCTAACGATGTTATAATGATGCAGATCCCAAGGCCCCTGAAAATACTGGGATAGTAAATTTGATCTTTTTTGGGCAAAGCCCTTCAGATATCAAGGAGAAATTTGCGAAAATTAGATGGTGCATTTGGAATAAACCCTTCTCAGGTGGTGGATGTTGATTTTAGAGTGTTCAACAGCAGGGAACAACAACAGAAGAAAGAAGATGCAAAACGAAATGCCACATTTTTGGCAGTGGCATTGGATTCCCTGAAGGTGAGTAACCCAAAGTGAGGGAAGCCACCATTGGGGAAGGAAAAATGCACTTACTGTAAGCAGGAAGAACATTGGAAAATAGATTGCCCTAGGCTAAAACAGAAGAAGAAAAACAAGATGAGAGCCTCTCATATAGGAAGAGAGGAACACTGATGAATGAGGAGGCCCAGGGGCTCCCTTGGACTTGAGGTGCCCAAATCCAATATCTCCATGAGAGCCCTGGGTAAAATTTATGGTGGGGAAATGAGCCAATTAACTATCTGATAGATACAGGTGCAACACACCCTGTGATAAACACCAAGGTGGCAGAGAAAACATCTCAGTCCATCCCGGTCACGGGAGTCTCTGTAGGGGAACAATATTGATCATTCTTACAACCTCTAGAATGCTAACTAGGGGACCTCACCTGAAACATAGTTTCTTATATATGCTCCAGTGTCCAATCCCTCAGTGGGGCCGAGATCCTTTGTAGAAAAGGATAAAGAGAGGACCAAAGAGTGGGGTTTCACTTGGGCATCTCACACCTTGCCTGGCTGGAAATGTAGTGCACAAGGAATTGTTTCGATTCCTGAGGCACTCTTGGACACTTTGCTGCAGCACATTCATAATAGTGCCCATCACGGGAGAGACGCCACCTTACAATGGATTCAAAAATACATATAATGGGGCTTAACCTACAAAAGACCATCCAGCGAGTCATTCAGAATCGTGAGATTTGTGCTAAAATAACCCAAAGACTGCTGTCAGACCTCCCCAGATGGGAACTCAACACAGAGGAACCTGCCCCCTCAAGGACCAGAAAATAGACTTTACTCAAATGCCTTGAGCTGCAAGAAATTTCAGATAACCTGCTAGTGTCTGTGGACACTTTTTCAGGATGGGTGGAAGCATATCCCACCTGGACAGAAAGTCTCTGATGGATAAAACCTTCCTTAGGGAAATGATCCCCTGATTTAGATTAAGGCATTGAAACTACATTCCTCCTGGAGACCACAATCAACAGGGTAAACCAAGAAAATGAGTCGTACATTAAAAAACATTGCTTATATCAAGAGATAAATATAACTTGGGATAAGGCCTTACCTGTTGCCCTGCTACTGATCGGTGGCTCCCAGAAGCAGGCTGAAATTTAGCCCCTTTGAGATATTGTATGGTACGCCATTCCAGGTGTCTGCTCAGGCAGGAGAAGCTGTAAATGCTCTCAAAGACCTAGCAGTTGCCAATGATGTTAAAACTTGGGGATCTTTACTAACCTCTGTTCGTGACTTTGCCTCCAACAAGTCTGCCTGTGCAACTGAAGGAGATAGGAATTTCGTTGCAGCTGGAGAAGGGTCAGCCAATTTGTTTCCAAATAAATAGCACAGGAATTGAGTATATGTATTGGGAACTGGAACCAAAACCCCAAGTTTAATTACAAATTGGACAACACAGTGCTAAGCGGTTCCATCAGGTTCAAGTAGTCGTTGATAAACAAGGAAAGAGGATTGTACTACTGACTGAAGATTGTAAGGAATATTCCCCATCCAAGGCTGATCTGTTCCAAACCATAATCACCCCTTTGTTGCCCCACCGACCACGTTCAGCAAGAAGTAGCCAGGGAGGTCTTTGTCCCTTTTTCCACAGGATTGTGGAAATGGATCACTGATAGTGGGGAATTGTAATACGGAAGAACCTTTGTATTCTTTTACAAGTTAATCACTAAAGGGACATTGCCAATAAGCTTAAATTATACATAATGGCCCATCTCTGGGAACCCTGCCTCCCAGTGAGCTTTAAGCTAGAATACCTTTGTTTAACTCACAGGAAACATCCTGACCAGGCCCACCTGTGAATGGCTGCAGGAATGAAGAAAATAACACTCCCTCTGGGGTCTGACCAGAGCCAGGACTTCACCCCCTCCCCTTTTAGTATAAAAGAGGCCTGAATTCTAACTTGGGAAAGATGGCTCTTTAGGGCACTACTCCACCATCTTCTTGGTCTGCTGGTTTTCCAAATAAAGTGGTTATTCCTTGCCCCAATGACTTGTGTCTCTCAGTTTATTGGCCTGTCATGCGGCAAGCTGTACGAGCTTGGACAACAATCTTAAGATCTTAAGGGACAATGTTAGCTCTGTTGACATCTGGTTTTGCAACTTGCTTTTTAGCATTTAATACAGATGACAAAAACAACTACTTAAGAGATACCGTACATAAGAAATAAGCGTAATATGGACATAAAAGCTTTTATTATTCCAGCAAAAACTGTAGACTTAGAATAAGGGAAGTAAAACCATGCTAAACATATCCTACACAGTCGACAGGTGCTATTTCATGCTTTGTGTGTTAATAGAGAAATACAAGTTTAATCCTGCAAGACATCAGACTGATCCACTATTTTAATGATATCTTGCCAAAAGAGTCTGGAAAGCTAGAAGGTTCAGGAACACTGGATGCCTTGATGACCCACAGGTATGCCTGATAGTCATAATACTAACACCTTGAAGACAGACTAAGCCAGAAATTATGGTTTGCCACTACTTTAAGAAAAGAGAAAGGAAATGCCAGCTGTATAGGAAAAAGGAAAACTGAGAGCTTGAAAACTGAGGAGCAGGATAGAAAGGGACAGCTGCTCTTCATTATAAGCCTCATGACTATTTTACTTAACTCTAAGCCTATACGTATTATTATGACAAAAACAAAAATTAATTTGAAAAGTAATCATTTTCATTGGTATATTAACAAAATTAAAACACCTTTTTCTTAAAATTAATCTCATCTTTGTTTTAAAATTAAATATTCAGTAGAAAAATTTGAGAGGGGGAAATTAAAATGTCTTTTGTAAGTTTTTTCATTTTATTCAGTCTCATTTTCTAGAGATGACATGACAAACATTGCTGGGTAATACTTGCTTCCTATGCCATTTGTTTCTTCAGAGAATTCTTAAGGCAACGGTGTGTTCGCTAAGTTAAATCTCTGGTCCTACAGAAGAAAGCACAGGTGCAGCCTCTGTTGAAACCTATGTGGTGTACTCAACATGAATGGTAGATTCTTATTGCTATTTGAAGGGACAACATTGTTTGGGACTTAAGAGAAAAATTTTGCACTTGATTGCCTATTTAGATTTTGCAAAGGAGTATGGAAACATATGTTAAATAACGAAAGTTAATTGTTCGGGTTTCTTAAAGTTAAAATCTGTCGTTTCTATAGCACAATCTCTAATCAACGTTGGCATCATTGCTACTCCCAGTCAGCTGAGTATTGGGCAGCTAATGACCCACTTTCCCATATACCAGTGCTTAAATCCCCCCTTTTTTTTTTCTTTTTGTAAATAGATCTTTATTGGAGTATAATTGCTTCACAATACCATGTTAGTTCCTGTTGCACAACAAAGCAAATCAGCCATATGCATACACATGCCCCCATATCCCCTCCCTCTTGAGCCTCCCGCCCACCCTCCCTATCCCACCCCTCTAGGTCATTGCAAAGCACCGGGCTGATCTCCCTGTGCTATGCTGCTGCTTCCCACCAGCCAATTTTACATTCGGTAGCGTATATATGTCCCAGCTTCCCCCTCCCACCCCTTGTCCTCAAGTCCATTCTCTATGTCTACATCTTTATTCCTGCCCTGCCACTGGGTTCATCAGTACCTTTTTTTTTTTTTTTTTAGATTCCATATATATGTGTTAGCATACGGTATTTGTTTCTCTCTTTCTGACTGACTTCACTCTGTATGACAGACTCTAGGTCCATCCACCTCACTACAAATAACTCAATTTCGTTTCTTTTTATGGCTGAGTAATATTCCATTGTATATATGTGCCACATCTTCATCCATTCTTAAATCCCCTTTTAAATGAAGAGCTCTGCCTAGGGTTCAGAGACTTCTTGATGAGATTTGCTGCTTTTTCATTAAAATAGTGGAGAGCTTTAAAATACCTTCAGAGCTTTATGACTATGCTGTTTTCAGTCTGAAGTCTCTGCCACTTGGTGAAGTGACTTTTCAGGTAAGTTTTATAAGATTTGACCTCTCAGGTAAGGTAAATTACCTATTGTTGACCTTAAAAACAAAACAGCCAGTTATTCTACCAGCAAAATGAGTTTATTAGGGACTAACAGAGGAATTGCAATTCGGGATATGCAAACTATGGCATACCATAGGCAAGTCTGGAGAGCAAAGGAGAAGAACGTTCTTTTATAAAGGAAAGGAGGAAGTTGGGAGGGGCTATTCTGAAGGAAAGTTCCTTGGAGGAGAGTGGGAGTTCAGAGTGGCAGAGGCTGCCCTGCTGCTGAGCTAGGAGGGAATCTTCCTTCCTGCTGGGGTGTGAAAAGTAAGTTTCTTCCAGTTGAGGAATGCAAGCCGCAATGTGTGGCAGTGCTTGAGAGTACCCTCTTCAGGGCTTCCCAACTCCATTTAAATGAGGTTTCCTTTATTTTCACACTGTAAAAAACATATATATATAAATGTTTTAAGAAAAAAAATAGGAGATTTTCCTTGGAGTTACGGGAGAAAAGCAAGAACAAAAATCTCTCAATGTGCAGGGTCAGGTCACCCTGTACAGCAGCTTAGGTTGTGTACAGCACAACTCTGGAGAGTGATATTCACATAGACTATGATGATATTGGTACTCCCAGAGATTTACAATACATGTCCCTGTAGTGTCAAGCAAAGACAATGAACCCCCAGGTCACCAATGATATGCTTTCATTCAGCATACAAAGATATTTTCAGTACTTAAAACACAGTAAAATTTTAACTTTTTCTGATTAAAAATGTATATATGTGTGTGTGTATATATGTATATAAATACTGCTTTTATAAAGTTTAGTATCTCCAGGAAAGTACAATCAAGGGAATAGAAATCACCAGAAATATATCACTAATGTATCTATTAGGAGTCTGTTAATTTACAAATAATTGGCATCTTTACTGCCTTTAGTCACTCACCTAAGATTCTCACATTTTCCACTTTTCTTTTTTTAAGTTTCAATAATGTCTTTTTTTATAACTTCCTCAAAACTCTGGCTAAGGTTCTTACTGAATAGCTTTTGGTTTTGGTTTTTATTGTGAGTAGAATTTGTTTTTGAGATATGTAAATGTTGACCTTCTGGCTATATTGCACCCTTCTTCCAAATCTATTTTTCTGAATCCTCCAAAACTAGGCTGTTTACCTTTTCTTAACTTCATCCTTTGATTCTCTACTCCTGAACCCTGAATATCTATTGCTTGCTCAGTAACTAGTGGGAAACCCGTATGTCAAAATACAACCTTTGATATTTTGTTATTTCTTGTATTCCAGTCAGAGCAAATGATTAACATTGTGTTTGAAGTTGCTGATGCTATTCTGAAAAACTCTGATCCAAGACCTCTCTTGCTAGCTATTTTACTCAGTTACTAATATAAAAAGACACACTTCATGATAAATGGCAAATCATCATGTCCCTCCAAATGAGACATTAACTTGTGAAGAGACCCTGTAACAAATTTTTCACTGGGTTTTCAGTTTGAATAATGTAATTCCATTCAACTTGAGTTACTTTAAGTATATCCTGTTATGAGTACTTCCAGCGTATCTTCCTCTATGGGGACAATTATGTCTTACTGAACAGCAGGCTGAGAATTCATCAAAGAGGACTATTCTAACAGCCCAGTGCTGTGAATTGATGTGAAGAAATCATAGTTTGCAACAGCTGAACAGACAATAGTTTTTGTCTATAATTGTGTATAGACAGTTAATCTGAGGGTTAATATTTTCTACACGAGAAAACAATGGCAATTTCAAGCATCCTGTAGCCTTAATGTTGAACATGGTAAACAGAGTAGATTAAGAAGCAGCAGAATCATCTAATATTAAATTTTAAAGAAATCTGAAATTTGAGAGACTATCCAGCCCACCTCCTCCAAAAGAGTTTAGAATAGGAGTGATCCAAGGGTGTCTTTTAAAGTATGAGAGCAAGCCAATACGGCAGACTGAATCCAACCCACAGACACCAACTAGAAATAAGCTACCCAATAAAACACCTGGTCCTATGACTTTACCAACTACTGAATGCTTCATGAAATATACTTTAGATAGACAGCCCCAGGACATGAGAGGTAAATGCCATAGAGGATGTTTGTTCTTACCAATCTCACCCATGATTAAGGGCAGAGGGAAATATTCTCATTTGGTTTGTATCTAGTGTATGAGGATTGAAAAGCCAGCTTTGGATTATTTACTAGTAGTGTTTCCAAACAGTAACTCCCTAAAGGTTTGACACAGACTTGAATGTCGGCATGATTACCGGAAGGTAATCAAAATTAAGTGTTTTAAAGTAAATCATAATATGTCAGTCTCTGTATGAATTTGTTAGGACTGCCATAACAAAGTACACACACTGGATGGCTTAAACAACAGAAATTTATTTTCTTACAATTCTGGAGGCTAGAAATCCTTAATCAACATGTCAGCAGGGTTGGATTCTTCTGAGGCCTTTCTTCTCCCTTTTCAGAAGGCCGTCTTCTCCCCGTGTCTTCCCTGTGTGTATTCTAATATCCTCTTCTTATAAGTACACCGGTCATGTTGGATTAGGGTCCACCCATGACTTCATTTTACCTTAATTATCTTTTAAAGGCCCCATCTCCAAATATAATCACATTCTGAGGCGGAGGGAGTTAAGACTTCAAAATATGAATTTGGGGCCTGGGGCACAATTCTGTCCATAATAGTTCTGCACTAAACTTTTCCTGGTGTAGTTTTTAAAACTCTTCCCTGTGATTCTCCCTCTTGCTCACTAATCTCCAGTCCTGTTGGTCTCCTCTCCGTTACTAAGAAGTGCTGAGATCTTCTCTGCAGGAGAGCTCCCCGAACCGCTCAGCCCACCCAGCATTGCATCCCTAACACCTCGCCATCCTCAAGGTCTCAGCTTAAATGTCTCTTCCCCAGAGTCAGAAGTTAGGCTTTCCTCTTCTTTCATAGTATTCTGTACTTTTATTTCACAGTGTGCATCATAGTTTGCATAGATACATTTATTTGCACAAGCATTTGTCATTCAATAATATAAGTTAACAGGTGTCTCGTACAATAATCAAAACAGATATGCTCCCTGCCTTAATTAAGTTTATAGAGATTAAAAATAACAACAAAAAAAGTCATTATTTTGTTTGCCTACATATTTACCATTTCTAGTACTCTGTTCTTTAAAGTGGATCCAAATTTCTATCTGGTATCATTTTCCTTTTGCCTAAAGGACTTTTTTTTTTCTTGAAGTACAGTTAATTTACCATGTTGTGTTAGTTTCAGGTGCACAGCAAAGTGATTCAGTTATACATATATACTAGTAAATACATACTTTTTTTACATTCTCTTCCATTATAGGTTATTACAAGATATTGAGTTGCGTTCCCTGTGCTATAGAGGAGGTCCTTGTTGGTTATTTATTTTATGTAAAACAGTATGTATATTTTAATCCCATACTCCTAATTTATTCCTCTCCCCTTCTCCTTTGGTAACCACAAGTTTGTTTTCTACATCTGTGACTCTACTTCTGTTTCATAAATAAGTTCATTTGCACCTTTTTAAAGATTCTACATATAAGCAATATCATATGACATTTGTCTTTCTGTGTCTGACTTACTTCACTCAGTATGACAATATGTAGGTCCATCCATGTTGCTGCAAATGGCATTATTTTGTTTTTTTATGGCTGAGTAATATTACATTGTATATATGTACTACATCTTTATCCATTCCTCTGTTGATGGACCTTTAGGTTGCTTCCATGTCCTGGCTATTGTAAATAGTGCTACTATGAACACTGGGGTGCATGCATCTTTTCGAATTATGGTTTACTCTGAATATATGTCCAGGAGGGGGATTGCGGGATCATATAGTAGGTCTATTTTTAGGTTTTATTTATTTTTGGCTCTGTTGGGTCTTTGTTGCGGTGTGCGGGCTTATTGTGGTGGCTTCTCTTGTTGCAGAGCACGGGCTCTAGGCGCGTGGGCTTCAGTAGTTGTGGCACCCATGCTCAGTAGTTGTGGCTCGTGGGCTCCAGAGCACAGGCTCAGTAGTTGTGGCGCAAGGGCTTCGTTGCTCCGCGGCATGTGGGATCTTCCCGGATCAGGGATCAAACCCATGTCCCCTGCATTGGCAGGCGGATTCTTAACCACTGCACCACCAGGGAAGTCCCCTATTTTTAGTTTTTAAGGAACATCCATACTGTTCTCCATAGGGGCTGTTCTATTTACATTCCCACCAACAGTGTAGGAAGGTTCCCTTTTTTCCACACCCTCTCCAGTATTTATTTGTAGACTCTTTAATGTTGGCCATTCTGACCAGTATAAGATGTTACCTCATTGTAGTTTTGATATGCATTTCTCTAATAATTAGCGACGTTAAGCATCTTTTCATGTGCTTTTTGGCCATCTGTATGTCTTCTTTGGAAAAATGTCTATTTAGATCTTCTGCCCATTTTTTGATTGGGTTTTTTTGATATTGAGCTGCATGAACTGTTTGTATATTTTGGAGATTATGATGTCTGTTGCACCATTTGCAAGTATTTCTGCCATTCTGTGGGTTGTCTTTTTTATTTATGGTTTCCTTTGCTGTGCAAACGCTTTTAAATTTAATTAGGTCCCATTTGTTTATTTCTGTTTTTATTTCCATTATTATAGGAGATCCAAAAAAACAATGAGGCGATTTATGTCAGAGTGTTCTCCCTAAGTTTTCCTCTAGAGGTTTTATAGTGTCCAGTTTTACATTTAGGTCTTTGATCCATTTTGAGTTTATTTTTGTGTATGGTATTAGAAAGTGTTCTTATTTTATTCTTTTACATGTAGGATCTTCCCGGACCACGGCTCGAACCCGTGTTCCCTGCATTGGCAGGCGAGTTCTTAACCACTGCGCCACCAGGGAAGCCCCCTTTTTTTTTAAATTAATTAATTAATTTATTTTTGGCTGCATTGGGTCTTTGTTGCGGTGCACGGGCTTCTCATTGTAGTGGCTTCTCTTGTTGTGGAGCACGGGCTCTAGGTACACAGGCTTCAGTAGTTGTGGCTTGCAGTGTCAAAATGGTGGCCACCAAGACAGCTCACACCAACGAGTACTCCCCAGTACCTCAGCTGCCAGTGACCTTGTCACCACAGTGAGCCACAGCCACCCCCTGCCTCCCCAGGAGACCCTCCAAGGCCAGCAGGTAGGTCTGGCCCAGGCTCCTATGAAGTCACTGCTTTCCCCCCTGCTCCTGCTGCACGAGACCTTGTGTGTGCCTTCTAAGATTGGCATTTCTGTTTCCCCGAGTCCTGTGGAGTTCCTGCTATCAAGCTCCACTGGCTTTCAAAGCCAAAAGCTCTGGGAGCTCCTCCTCCTTATGCCAGACCACCAGACTGGGGAGCCTTATGTGGGGCTCAGAACTCTCACTCCTGTGGGAGAACCTCTGCGAAATAATTAGTTTCCAGTTTGTGGGTCGCCCACTCAGCAGGTATGCGATTTGATTGTATTGCACATGCGCTCCTCCTACAATTTGGTTGTGGCTTCTTCTTTGTTTTTGGAAGTAGAATACCTTTCCTGGTAGGTTCCAGTGTCCTTTTTTGTTGATGGTTGGTTATTCAGGAATTAGTTGTGATTTTGGTGTTTTCGTGAGAGGAGGTGAGCTCAGGTCCCCCTACTCTGCCATCTTGTCATCCTAAGTTTTTCTGATCAAACACAGTCAGCCTAATGTTTTTAGACATGTTAAAACCCAAATAAAATTGATGGAGAATCCAAAATGATCATTTACGTAGAGAACCATTACAACACTTTGTACAGGGGTGGGGAGTGATGCATAGAGATGGTTTGCTTATGAAGAAACTTTAATCTTAAAGGCAAACTTGGCCTCCTCAGAATCAGAATCTAGGGTTGGGCCTTTCCTGAATATCCACAGCATAAGAAAGCTCCTTGGGATACATTTTAGAGAAATGTACATTTTATGATCTCAAAGTCATCATATTAAGTTTTGAAAGGCTGCTCACATTGAATAAAGAATAATCAGATTTCATTAAATTCAATAGGATTTACTTTTCTGCAGGAGCTTGAAGATGGCAGCATTTTTTCCTCTGTATCTTCAACACTTAGTACCATGCCAGACCCCTGGTGCTGGGCAGGGTGTAGAGACACAACAGCTATGATTTATGTTACAGTCTTGCTTTAAACACCAAGTCATTCTGACATCAAAAACTTTTTAATGAAGATATATTTTTAATCATAGAACATGGCTGCCTTAAAAAAATTTCCAATGTAAGAAAACAGTTTATTTTCTCAGTTAAATAAACAAAAATTCCTTGAATAAACTCGCTGCATTTGGGGACAGTCAGTATTGGATGAAATTTTTCTCATTATTCTAATGTAAGTTCAACTTGCTTTGTTGACTATGACAAAATGTAACAAATTGATCAAACAAATGTCAAGTGATGCATTCTAGACCTAAATCTGCTTTTATTTAATACCAACTTCTAGGTCTAGATGTCTTCCAGTCTCCTGGGGTGGTCTTTCCTTTAATATCTGAAGTGGGATGACACCAACTTATATCACATGTATTGTAGGAAGTTCAAGACTTCCCCAAGATTTGAGAGTTCATGGTCACCTCCCACTCTAAATGTATGCCCTTTCTGAATTCTTAATTGGTCAATTGAGTTCAGAGAGAGACCCATATTCATTGGTCAATGAGTGGGCTGCTCTCCTCTCCCTGAACTCCCTTAATCCATACTCTACCCCATCTCCTGTCTTTCATTTCCTCAAAGGACCACTAACCACAGCTGTTCTGTGTAGCAGACACTTTATTGAAGGCTTAGGCTAACAGAAGTGAATTATGTACAGACAGGTTAGAATTGGCAACCACATAAAATTGAGTATTAGACATCACTCTGCTAAGACACAGAGGTCATCTCTACTGCAGATAAGTTTTTTGTGAGTCTTTCCTCCCCTCCAGACTCCACTTGCTTCCATTTCCCTGGGTCCCTACTCTCAACTATATCACACCTTCTCCATCTTTCCCTCTATGCCCCCAACTCCCACTCAAGCTTAGTGCCTCCTAATGACTCCTTTTATCCAAGGGGGAGAAATTCCCATTACTTTGTAATGCTGAGTAATTCAGTTCTCTACCAGCCTCCATCTTAACTTTCCAGACTATGTTCTGCAGGTTGTGTGTCAAGGAAGATATTTTATTCTAGAAAAGAGAAGTTTTTACCCTAGGAGGAATTCTGCCTTTCTCCAAGGCCTGCAAGCTTAAACTGAAAAATAAGTAAATAAATAAACTTAAAATAGCTTTTTTCCTATCTTAGTAGAGTTGTTATTAAGGAGTATATTTAATACAGATAATTTCAGAGAAGGGTCCAAAACTCCATTCTTAAGTTCTTCCTGAGCTTTAATACTATTTGGAAGGAACTGAAATGGTATTAAAACTTTGTATATCTTAAAACCCTGTGTTATAATGTCTATAATTTGCTTTAAAATATTTCAGTACAGACAGCATGATGTAAATGGATGTGTGTGTTAATTTTAATCCACACCCTAGGGGCTGTCACTTAACCTAATCAGGAAATTACACTCAAAGGGGGGTCAGCTAGCATGTAATGCGAAAGGCCACAGCTATCCAGAGGCTACAGCTATCCTTATCTTCAATCAAAACTAGACACTTTGCTAATTTACATACTGAATATTGAAATGGGTTTGTGTTGGTAAAATTACTGGCTTGATCATTAGGGCAAAGAATGTTAGAAATGGTTAAATTAGTGGCATTTGATACATATGGACTGAGTAAATTATTTTAGGTATGCCCTATCCTTGCATGAACTGGAAAGCCCTCAAGATGGCATCTGGGGTATGATTCCAGTCTCAATTTTAAAGGCTAATGGTTTTCTGTGGCCAATTATCAGGTCAACTAACTTCTATCTTTGGACTGTGGCTACATTTGCTTCAAATGAACCTTCATTCAAGGTGTTCGCTGATCATTTAAATAACAGAACTAGGTCTCCATGGAGCATACAGACTGAGTTGCATGATGGTTTACGTGTCCACTTGCTAAAAATGTTTATGTAATATTTGTACGTGTGGCAGAATTTGTTCTGAAACATTGCTTTCATTAAAACCAGAATGTGGAGAATTAGCTAACTATCAGAGTTTGATATTAGTGGCTACCAATATCTACAGAAAAGAACCTATTAGTTGTGTGTGACCAAACTGACTCAGATGGGTTCAAAACCCTTTGATAGCCAGAATTTCACCATGTCAGGGTCAATATAGACTCGGGCAGCACACTGTACAAAGCTGGACGTGTAGAGCATTCTTAGTAAATGTTGAATGAATGAATAACTAGGGTGCACCATAAATCTAACTAAGCTGGTGGGGAGATAAGAATGAAGAAGAAAATGGATTATATTTGTTCACTTTGTCGCTTTGGTGTATCCTATAGAAATCTGAATATGGACAAGGTAGAGCTGAGATGAAACAGGCTAACTAGATCAGGACAGGGTCTTTCCTGTCTTGCATTAGACACTCTTGTCAGCATGAAGAAGTGATCAGGCCCAAAAAATTGTTTCGCAAAACTAAAGTGTTTGCAAAACTAAGTTCTGGCACCAGAACTACCAGTTTGTTGATGTGTAATAAGAAACAAAGGTCACATGGGGCAGAGTTCTGGCATCAATGTGACCAAGGAAAGTCCTATAAAAGAACCTAAATGGGAAGATAAGTCAAAATAAAGTTACCTGGTAAACATGGGCATTAAGTAGAAGAATCAACAAATCAAATGTTTAACCCCCAGGTTGTGATATTTCATCTTATCTATCTCTACCTTAGGGACAGTGTTGACAATGGAGCACAAAGTGGATAGCCAAGGCTCCGTCTCTACGGATAAGTTCTGATTGTCTTGCAATTATGTCTTTCTCTAGAAAAGTTATACCTTATATTTGGTCACCATTGAATCTTGCAAGTCCGGGTCCGCATGTCACTTTAGGGTAATTTAGCGTGACTTTTTATGTGGACCCTAGTGATATGCTTCATGTTAGGATATATTTGACATCTCTCATTCTTGGTACTAACAGCTGGTAAATATCACCCTTCATCAAGGAAGCATAGCACATACTACAACACATTACAGTACACTTCACAAATAACCTGTTACTTTTGTCCACATGCTTGTGATAACCATGGCGATCTGAATGACAAAGCTTGAAAAGATATCTGAAGGTACTCTGTTTTAAGCTATCTTTTATATCTCAGATATGTATGTCCAAATTATGCTACTTATTGCATTTTTCAGTGCCCATTATGAAAACATTACATTAAGCTTTATGACTATTCAAAAGAAGCACAAAAATTGTATCCTTTCTCATGAGGAATCTTAAATTTAGGGAAACTTGGTTCAGGTACAGCACAACCACAGGAGTTACCTGGAAGTACTCAGCTTTGGATGTAGAAAGAAGCCAGTCTCTTGGACAAATGTGGTCCTTTCTCTGCAACATTCATCTTAAAATACTTGTCACTGAAATCAAGACTAGTCTGATAGACTTCTGTGAAGACAGTGTAAATGAGTTTTCATAGACCTACGAGACACTTACAAAAAACAGAGCTATACAAGTCCTAAATTGTCCACATTTGCTATACTCATAGGTACACCCATTCAGGGAGATGCATATGCTGCATCTTAAATACAAAACAACTGGGGCAAAATCACACTTACGTCATGGAAACAGGAAAATCAGTGGTTAGAGGCTTGGCATGTCTGTAATTCTACTGCTGTTTTAATGCCATTATCAGTCTCGGAACAGAAAAGTTGGTGATTTTTATTTTGAGATGATACAAAATTGTTCCACTGATCTTAATTTTGACTTCAAAAGACACGAGATGCTACATTTTATTCCTAAAGCAGCTGGTTTAAAATGTAGAAATTGCCGTATACAAGAGTTTTCTCAAAACTCTGAGTACGTGTTCTAGTCAAAAAGGGGTGTATTTTTGTAAGGAGAATCATTAATTTTATCTTCATGATTAAAAAGCCTATTTTAGCATCTGATTAAATCTAGAGCTGTGCAGGACACTTGACAGAGAATTGCCTGTATTTGGGGGCAATAACAAAAAATAATCCCCTGTAATCTCATCCCAGGAGGAAAGAATGATCACTTTTTTTTAGCACCTCCTGACATTTTTCATATGAACAGGGTTTATATAATTATAGTCTAAGACAAGAATTTATTGACAGACTCACATGTCTGAGATAAAGAAATGTGTTTTATAACAAGGAGCTAGTTGTCCTCTGCTGCAAGAGCCTTGACAGACAGTGAGGAGCGCCTGGCCTGTCATTGTTCTCGGCTACTACTCTGTATCTTGGGGTGACATCACTCTCGCTGACTACAAACCCTTAGTGGTCCCCTGATCCCTCACCTGAAATGCACTTCAGGGCTTCTTTCCTGCAGGTAGGAACAAAGTCTGTACAATATTTAATGCTCAGCCATTCCTGAGACAGTTCCCCTAGATTCTCTCTAGTGTTGGATGTTAACATTTTTAAAACTCAGCCTTCTATATGTCAAGCAAAATGTCTTTCATTTTTATTTTACTTTTAAATTTCTTTGAATATGAAATATGTTACATTTCTTCATATGTTTATTGGCAATTTCAATTTCACTTTTGTGAATTGTCTTTTCCTCCTTTCTCCTGGATATGGTTTGCAACTAATTTATATGTGATTTTTAAAGATGGACATTTTAACTAATAAGGACCTGGACCTACTGTATAACACAGGGAACCCTACTCAATACTACATTATGACCTATATGGGAAAAGAGTCTAAAAAAGAGTGGATATACATATATGTACAACTGATTCACTGTGCTGTACAGCAGAAATTAATGCAACATTATAAATCAACTGTACTTCAATTAAAAATATATACATATAAAAAAAGATGGACATTTTATGATTTGTTTCCTTTTAAAAGGTTTTTAAAAATATATTTATTGCTCTCATTATTTTTTTTAATTTTTATTTTACATGGAGTATAGCTGATTAACAATGTTGTGTTAGTTTCAGGTATATAGCAAAGTGATTCAGTTATACATATACATGTATGTATTCTTTTTCAGATTCTTTTCCCATATAGGTTATTACAGAGTATTCATAGAGTTCCCTGTGCTATACAGTAGGTCCTTGTTTGTTATTTATTTTATATATAGTAGTGTGTCTTTTAAAGGGTTTTTGATGCACACAATTTTTATCGAATTTTTCATTTCTCTTTTAGTTTTTTTCATTGCATTTATAATCAGAAAGTTCTTCTCCCTACTAAGAGTAGTTACAGGTATTCACTGTACTGTATTTTGTTTTCTCAGATGTTAAAAACTTAACTCCATTTGTAATTTATTTCAGTGTATTAGATATGATGTAATGGTTCTGTTATTTTTTTTCAAATACCTAACACTCTGAACACCATTTATTGGGTAATTCATGTTTCACCATGTAGGTGTGTTGTTTCATTTTGGTTTCAATCAAGTAGTAAGTAGAATTTATTTTAGGTTCTTTATTCTATTCCATTAACTGGTATCTACATACTGTTTTCATTACTGTAGCTTCACTATATGTTGTAATATTTGTTAGGGGAAATAATTCAGCATTGCTTCTCTATTCAAAATCCTTTTTGCTGATATTGCCATTTCATTCCTCAAGAATAACTAGAGACATTTTTCAGGTTCGCAGGAAACATTTTTTTTGTATTTTGATTTCATAAACCTATAAATTCATTTGAGAAAACCAATATATTTATAATAACAATGGGATAGGATTTTTTGAAATATTTTATATTTAGAAAATGTTGCACAATTAATGTAGCCACCATTTATGAAACACTTGCTAAGTACTATAACTCTGCTAAATGCTGTACATATGTTATCTTGTGTGAACCTCATGACTTATGTTGGTAGTGTTATTATCCCCACATTAAGGTGAGAAAGCAGAATATTATTTATGTTTTAGGCAATTAAATAAACAAGTAAAATCAGCCTGCAATATGTCCATGCTATGTTTATCAGAATATGATTTATGAGAGAGAATGTACCTAACACTACTGACCCCATTTATGAAGGACTAATGTAACCAATACCCATTACTCTTAAAGATGGTTAAGATGGTTTATTTTATGTTGTACATATTTTACCACAATTAAAGAAATTTTAATTGTATACATGAAGGACAAATGAGGGTAGGGACAATGGAAGGGACAGGGCAGAATTGCCTGATTCCTCTCACCAAAATCATCATAGCCTCTGCGCCTGCCAGGACACCAGCCATTCCTTGGGTCTATGCAATTGCAATGTTACATTTTTTTGCTTGATTTCATGGGTACTTCAGGGGGAAAACGTGGCAGAATGAGTCAGTAGTTGTTAGCTAGCCATCATTTTAAGATCTTCCCCCTTTTAAAAATACACATACAACATTCTACAAAAATACATCCAATATTATGCTGGACCACACTATGATGTCACGGAAGGAATGGGAAAAACTTCACCCTTTTTAAATCTAATGATATGCCAGGGCATTTTTGATGCTGTTCGTTTGCATCTTAGATCTTCTGATTCCAAACCTGGAGATCCACACACTCCTCTTCCTAATACTTCCCCCCTCGTTTTAAACTGCAAACCCTGGTTTAGAGCAGTAGCCCAGGGATAGGACTGTAATCGAAGGTATTGTCCTAAGAAATTCGGCTTAGAATAAACCTCTTCCTTCTCAGGAGCTCTGTGTGTGTGCATGTGTGCGCATGTTTGTGTGCGAGTTTTAATTTCCTCCTATTCACCTCACTGGTGAAGGAGGGATCCCCAGCCCTAGGACGGGGGGGTTGGTTGAACAGATGATACCAACACTGGACAGATGCGATGGACAGCAGTTTGTTCATTACATAAACTCACAATCAGAGAGAACACCCCACTCCACACAGGGCCACATGGGATTTGTGCTCAGGGACAGAATGAACAACCTAGAGGGCGACCTAGAGCATGAATAGAGGCACACTGGGGTAATTAGCTAATAAATCTACATTTATACCCAAAAAAGACAGCTGTGTGAGAGGCAGTCTTAGTAGTATCAGGACGATGGGGTGCCCCTGGTTCCCACCGGAGCATGTGATTGGCTTGCTTGAAAAATTCCATGCACTGGCAGGGAAGTGAAACCCCCTGCTAAGGAAGAAGCAGGAATGGTGCTGGTCCTTTGATAAGGAGGGTTTTTTTAGGAGGTGACTGTATCTGTGGGAGCAGAGTGGGGAGGGGAGATTGTAGTTAAGCCATTTAAGGCCCTTCCAATGTTACCAAATGTCAAGGCAGCACATAATATGAACCTTAATTTTAGGCCTTAAACCACTGTGTGTGTGTCTGTGTATGTTTGTGTGTGCAAGTGCATATGTTGGGGTGGGTAGGGGAATGGAGATGTGTAGCCACTGAGTGTCTGAGGGAACAAAGGGCACTGAAGGGTAGAAGGGGGGCCAACAAGATAAAGGAAGGGCACGTCCCCCTTCCCTCTTCACACCTAGACCAGTGCTCTCAAAGTGTCATGGGCAGAACAGCGCTGGTCCCCAAACCACTGTCACCCGTCTGCGGTGGGACAAGTACAAAAATCCAGAGTAAGCATCTAGATACTTTTTTAGCAACTTGACACAGCACTGATAGTACATGATTCTAGGCACATGGACAAAGCAAGCGTATCACCACTGGAAATGGCTTCACACCAAGGAGCATTCAGGCATTTTTACCAACCAAATTGGAAACTGGTGAATGTTGGTTGAGAGAAGTCTTATTTCATTAATGGTTAATTCTGCTCCTGCCCTCCTATCCCCATTCCAATTAAGTATAAAGTACACATTTCAGGATTTGACGCCAAACCATAAAGGCTAGAGACGAGTCTTGCCACCCAGCAGTAAATATTAAGAGAAAGATTGAATGTAAACGGCAGCATATGGTAAGGCTGATGATTTCTCATAAACTACATGGACTAATTTAGAAAGGAAAAAAAAAAAGGCAGAGAAGCCTTCAAGGAAGTAATAACCCAGAGGTAAAAAGTATTGATTAGGGAAAAATATTATCTTAATCAAAATATGTCTTTTAGCTAGAAGTTGTTTGGGCTCCAGAAAGAGAAAACAAAGTACGTTTCTAAGATGCACATTTTTCCTTGTGGTTTTTGTTGAATAAAGAACAAGGCCATCACTCTTTCTGAAGTCTTTGCTGTGTAAATCAAAATAAAGGCTTTCCTAATTCTACAGGAAACCTTATTTACCAGTCTGGTCAGAAGTCAGCAATATTAATTATTTTTTAAATATCTCAATATATCCCTGTGACTTTTGATATTTCTTGATGATATATCCTGACCATTTGTATAGGGTTTGTCACATACTTTTATTTTCTTCTTATGAGAGCTGCTTACTTCTGATCTTTTTCGTCTGTCTTCAGAGGCAAATGATTCCAAGTAACTTATTTCTCTCAGCATGTGTCTGGTGTTCAAGCAACTTCTTTGTAATCTCCTTCCAAGTTTAAGCTTGATCTTTGAAAATAAAAATACACATGGCATATCCAACTATTACAATTGGACAATTGGTTACACCATGTGTATTTTTTAATTTATTTTATTTATGGCTGTGTTGGGTCTTCGTTTCTGTGCGAGGGCTTTCTCTAGTTGTGGCAAGCGGGGGCCACTCTTCATCGCAGTGCGCGGGCCTCTCACTATCGTGGCCTCTCTTGTCGCGGAGCACAGGCTCCAGACACGCAGGCTCAGTAATTGTGGCTCACGGGCCCAGTTGCTCCACGGCATGTGGGATCTTCCCAGACCAGGGCTCGAACCCATGTCCCCTGCATTGGCAGGCAGATTCCCAACCACTGCACCACCAGGGAAGCCCCATGTGTATTTTTATTTTTAGGGATTTTTATAAATTCAAAGTGAATCTGAATCTCAGTAGGTAAGAATTACTTCAAATTCTAACACCTCTCCAGTTTTTTTTTCATCTTATAATGCACGGTTGCCCTCGAAATTTTATATGCCAAAATGTCTTTATTTTCATATGCCATTTGGACACCAAGGAGTTTATTCATAGGAGAAACTGTCCGTGGGAACCGATGATGATCTCATTCTGCATACTATACCTGGAGAGGCTGAGAACGAGTGATGTGCTAGGAGCAAAGGGGGAAAAGCAAAATTAGAACATATTTCCTCACTACTCACTCTGTTTCAATGAACACAAAGTAAGAAGTTGATAAATTATCCAATAAATATAGTCATTATAGCCTAGAAAATTCAGGTGTGATTGATGATCAATGACCCAAATCCTTCAGGGACCCAAATCCTTCGGTACCACGATCCCCACTTCATGTATAAATACTGGCTCTCCCAACGCCTCCTTTACTGACCAGTGCTTTCATTCACTTTGCTTCTGAATATATTTGCAAAACCTTTGTGTGTGAGAAGAATGATAGTCTTTACTTTTGCGTTGAAAGTAAAGAAAAATAACACCAAAGATTGTTTTTCAAATCCTTTTTCCCTTCATCCAAATATGCAGTGAGCACCCCCTGTTGGCTGCCTGGCAGCCAGCAAGTCATAAACATACAGCCTTATCAGTCATCAGCACACAAAGAAGGGAGCAAACCAGAAGGGCCATGGTCATTTGGCCTCCTGTACCAAAAGCGGGGGAGGGGAAATCAATATTTGCTTAATAGAAAAGAAAAACATTGATAGGGAAGGAAGTTTTATTCTCTAGCTTTTAATAGGCTGTTTCAACTCTAGGGAGGGGAACGTTCTCTTTCTCTTCTTTTCCCTTTTTTTTAAGCTTAAAGCTATATTCACTTTCCATGTTAGATGAGTAAGAGTTTCTGAAAAGAAGAGTGAACAGATAACCTAACAAATATATTTGCTTTTGCCAAGGCCACATTTGACTTTTTAGCTTGTGCCTTTATTCATGTCAAAGGCTAAGAAATCTACTGTAATTGCTAGATTCTGTCCCCCTCCTCCACCGCAATATTATCAAGTAGGATGACCTGGGCATTGAAGGGAAGAAAAATGGTTAGGAGAATAATACATAAGCACACGCATATACTTGCCTTTTGATATCCTAAGGATTGAGTCAATAAAAATAGATTTCCTTTCTATTTATCATAAATATGCTTTCATCACCTCCAAGCCTACCTGCTAAAATCTGGTTTTACTCTTCTACAGTGAAGTATAGATTTTACATTAAAATTCTGTTTTAAAAGTACAATCATGGGTTACTTTTAAAACAATAGCTATTTCATCCATCCCGCCGATAGAGGAATAAGATGAAAATTTTTCCAAGAAATCTCTTCTCTTAGAAAGTTTAAATATTTATTCTGTTACTCTGTTATATACCTCTTCCTAACTATAAATTTTAAATATATGATTAGTGAGTGGCATGGCAAGAACGCCGGAATAAGCATCAAAGGACTTGGGTTCAAATCTTGACTTTGCCACTTTCTCTTCCTAGAACTGTGAAGGCCACTTAATGTCCCTGAGTTTCAGTTTCATCTGAGAAGTGGAAGTCATTAGCTTAATCATGAAGTCAAGATATATGACATGCTAATTACCAGAGTCGTTGCCAGGTGCTTAGCTCTGGGTGCCATGCGGGAGAAGGACTTACGCTAACAATAAGCTTGTACTGAGCTTCTGCTATGGCCCCGTCACTGGGAACATCAGCGACTGGACGCATAGGAACTCATAGGAGCTCAGCTCTGGAGTCAGACTGGGTCCCCACCCCATCTCTGCCACTTTCCATCCAGTTAATGTTTCTGAAACCCAGTTTCCTACACAGAAACATTGAGCTGTTTCTCTGAGTCACAAGGTTGGAAAATGGCAGAAACAGGATTGGAACGCAATCATGCACTTGAAGACCACAATCTAGAAGAGAATTGGCCAGGACTTCCCTGGTGGTCCAGTGGTTAGGACTCTGTGCTTCCACTGCTGGAGGCATGGGTTCGATCCCTGGTCAGGGAACGAAGATGCTGCATGCTGTGCGTGTGGCGGAAAAAAACAAAAACAAAAAAACAAAAACAAAACACTTAGAAGAGAACTGGCCACAACGATTGGAGAGTTGTTCAGCTTTGTTCCTTTATTTTTCATTCTACTTCTTGAAGGATGCTGAATGTCATGCTAAAGAATTTAGACTTTATCTTGTAGTTTAAGGGAAGTCAGTGGAATATTTTGAGTAGGGAAGTTAGTGGAATATTTTGAGTAGGGAAGGGACATGAGCATGATTAACTCACCAGTAGGTTGAGAGAATTTAAGAAGCAACTATATGTGAATGGAGTACATTAGTGTGAATTATTATGATTCTGTTTCTTACAGGTAATCAATTACAGGTGATCATGTAAGGAAAAGACCCACAGACTATCAGTCCAATATCAGATTATGGTGTTCTAATACGATATCCTCTGGGGATAAAGTAAGACCACTCCCTATAGTTCCGAGATACATTTTCCTCTAGAGGAGGAAACTTCCTATGTGTCCGTCATTCTGGGAAGAATATTCCAGAACAGGAGATGAGAAATTGGAAACTGAGCCTTAATCAGTAGCCAGAGGTAAACCTTTCTTGCTTGAAGTCACCTTTCCTTTGGCCTGGATTCTAAAAAAAAAAAAAAAAAGCCTGAGGACTGTCTACATTGATGTGGAAAAATGCCCTCAGCCAAGGGAGGCAGCCAGGGCCGGGCAGCCAGTCCTTCCCACCTGAAATTTCTCTCTTGCCAACCTTGGAACGTATCAATGTGATGAAGTTGTTGCCGTATATGTGAAGGACAGAAATAATTTTAATATTGTTGTCTTAAAAGGCACACATTAGTGTTGCTATAAAGCTAACGTACATCACCAACAGCACTTCAGTTCAATACCTAGTCCTTAATCTAACTAGTTAACTTTTGCCAAAATGCGGCGGAGTTATGTTAAACTTTGGTCATAATTTCTAGTGCATGTAGCTCCTTATTTCTAGGTTGTACCCTTTGGAGTTCATTTGGGGGCTGGGAGCAGGGAGGGGGGAACTGTGCTTATTATGAAAGGTCGGCATTCAGTGATTACAGCTTTTCTAAAATCTGGGTCAGGGCTTCATAAAAGGCTTCTGATCCATCAAAATACCTTCTCTGAGTCTCCAGAATGAAAAGAAGGTAGAAAAACCATTTTTCAAGGAGATGCTCTGCCTGTTCTTAAGATGTGGTCAGTTCAGTTATTGACTTATTCTGTATCACAGTCACCCAGTTAGAATATTCTACTTCAAGTGCATGTCTTTGAAATGCCACATCATCTTTTCAAAAGCATATGTCTTCAATTTCTGGAAAATTCCTCTCCCTCGTGGATTAAGACAGTGGTTCACTTCTTTACCAGGGGCAGCCTCCTCCAGGAGAGCTGTTTGGTTCCATCTTAACTATCCTGCCAGGGGGCGGCCTGGTTTTTAATTCCTGGAAACCTACAGATATACTCTCCACCCTGCAAGAGGCTCTTAGCTCAAAATGTACTTCTTTAGAAAGGCTCACTGAGAAGAAAAAGTAGAGGGGGAAAAACCCATCACAAAGCCATGTACTTAAGCTGTCTCGTTCAAGCACCACTTAATGGCATGGAGCTGACCTGCAGAGACCAGGATTCTGACGTGGGATGCGACCAATCAGCGGCGTCTTAATCAAGGGCTGCCCAAAGGTGTCAGGCTCTGGGTGAGCCTCAATCATTGAAGGGGTTTGGGGAGGAAGAGAGGAAATAGGAAGGGCAGGCTATTTCTCTGAAGAGGAGAAAATTGATACAGCAGTGGAGCGGAAATTGTACTGAAGGAGGCCATCCTGTTGGCGAGGCAGTGATTAGGAGCCAGACCCGGTGGAAAGCACTCGCAATAGATGGAAATGGCCTCCTACACTTCCATCAGAATTTATCAATAGAAGTGGGGAAAATGATCTGTCAGAGGCTCTTTCGTGCATCGTTTACTCTGGGTTTTTTAAACTGTAATTAATGCCAGATTTTACCCCTTGGGAAATATTAAAGGAAAGCTCTTTCATTGAACTATACAGGTTGAATGTTTATGGCTAAATTGAAATGAAAATCGTGACAATGCAGGGTAGTTTTGGACCAAAAAATTAATAATAATTACCAAATGAAAGAATGGAAGAGGCCTTGGGAGGCCACCCAGGCAGACCCCCATTCCATAAGTTCTTTGAATGGGATCAGATACATACACTTCTGCACCCACAACTCCTCTACACTGTGAGCGACATGAGGGTCGGGATCTTGTATTAGTCAGCTTTGTGTTATCAGTGGCTAGCACTGGGCTTAATTCACATTGGTTAACATCTGTTGAGAAGCCATGAAACAAGAAAGTATAAAATAGTTGAGTACAGACTGACCGAATCCCTCTCTGGCACTATATATATACATGTACATATAAAATACTCAAGAGTTGTGGTGATGGTAAAGGTATGTGTTGGGAAGCTTGGGGATCAGGTTGGATTTGGTTTTTTTTGTCTGTTTGTTTTTTAACTTAAGTTTTATTTTATATTGGCGTATAGTTGATTTACAGTGTTGTGTTAGTTTCAGTTGTACAGCGAAGTGATTTAGTTATACATACATATATCCATTCTTTTTCAGCTTTTCCCATGTAGGTTATCACAGAATATTGAATAGAGTTCCCTGTGCTATACAGTAGGTCCTTGTTGATTATCTATTTTATATATAGTATTATGTGTATGTTAATCCCAAACTCCTAATTTATCCCATATCTTTCCCCTTTGGTAACCATAAATTTGTTTCCTATGTCTGTGAGTCTGTTTCTGTTTTGAAAATAAGTTCATTTGTATCATTTTTTTAGACTCCATATATAAGTGATGTATGATATTTGTCTTTCTCTGTCTGACTTACTTCACTTCGTATGATAATTGCTAGGTCCATCACGTTGCTGCAAATGGTGTTATTTCATACTTTTTATGGCTGAGTAATATTCCATTGTGTATATGTACCACATCTGCTGATGGACATTTAGCAACATTTAGGTTGCTTCCATGTCCTGGCTACTGTAGATAGTGCTGCTATGAATATTGGGGTGCATGTGTCTTTTTGAATTATGGTTTTCTCTGGGTATATGCCCAGTAGTGGGATTGCTGGGTCATAAGGTAGTTCTATTTTTAGTTTTTTAAGGAACCTCCATACTGTTTTCCATAGTGGCTGTATCAATTTGCATTCCCACTCTCATTGCCTGAGGGTTCCCTTTCACCCCACCCTCTCCAGCATTTATTGTTTGTAGATTTTTTGATGATGGCCATTGTGACTGGTGTGAGGTGATTGTAGTTTTGATTTGCATTTCTCTAATAATTAGTGATGTTGAACGTCTTTTCATGTGCTTTTTGGCCATCTGGGTTTGTTTTTATTACTGCCTAACTCTGGAGAGATTTCAGTCTGACAGTAATTTGCTTCATCCAAAATGCAGTGAGCTTTCCTTTCTCCTCAGTATTCTCTCTCTATGTGTCCAGGCCCCTTGCACTCCACCTCAGGTGGCTTTTGTGTGTCTCAGTTGGGGTTTTCTACCCATGACTAATGGGCTGGGTACATAGGGACCTAAAGAGGCAGTCTTTCTACCAGACACTCAGTAGACTATGTAGTGACAGCAATGGAAGAGAGATTCTCACAGAGCCTCAGTGCAGGGATGACTAACAAAACTACTCAGCACAGGGAACACATGGTCCTCACCTAAATGGAGGCAGGAAGTCTCCCAGGTGAACCCTGCTCATGGGATCAGATGCTGGAGCAGAACTGGGTGAATTTTCCTAGGGTCTCTCCTAACTTTCTCCCACTCATGCCCTCTTCATTTCTCACTCCCTTCAGCCTGGGTGTTCCTTACTGGTCTTACAGTTAGAAAGTTTTTTATCTTCTTCATCACACCTCCTTCATGTTCTCCTGAAGCCCAAGTAATTGAAAATTAAAAGCCAAGACTCTGTATTTCTGCAGTGCCGGCCCTTTTCTGGCGAAATGAATAAAGAATGCCAACCTGACTGAATGGGAGAAAAGAGAGGGGTAGAAGAACTGGTGGTGGGGAAGGACATATGAATTAATACTTAAAATACTCTTAAAATAGATTATCCTGCCACATAAGCCACTGGACAACCCATTTCTCCATGGATGTTAGAAGGGAGATTGAAAATATCCTTTATTAATGTTTCCAATATGGACATAGCATGCATGTGATCTTTGCACTCACATCACAAATATCAAGCCTTCTGTGGCCATCTGGTTTACCTTATTATCAGGACTCTTCCACTCAGCAGGTTAGAAAATTCAATTCAAAACAGCTGAAAGAAAAAGAAAACTATACTATCTCATATACCTGAGAAATACAAGATACATCTAGAATTCCTTACTTCCTCATCTAGTGGCTCAAACACTGCTCCCAGGGCTCTCTCTGCCTCTTGCCATCCACCGGTAGAGCTTGGCTTCATTATTTGTTTAGGCTTTCTCCAGCAAGATGAAGAGGGCTGCTAATCACCTACACCCACATCCTCACAAGTTGGCAACCCCGGCAGAAAGAAGCCATCCCCGACACTCATGCCAGCAGAGACGTTTCAATCAGTGGGGCTTGGGTTAAACGTCCTTCCTTTTCTGAAGGGGTTACTGTGTCCAGGAGGAAATGTATTATAATTGGCCCAACTTTAGTTGCTCAAAGCCTGGAAATGGTGAGGAAACCAGTGTGATTGAGCCCCACCAGGCTCACCTATAGATCAAAGGAAGAAGGATGTGAAAATGTTCTAGAAAGTCAAAAACTAGAGTTAATCCAGTCTACTTAACCTTGTTTTCTTATTATCAAAAATTATTATCCAGTGTTTTTCAAATTGCTAGGTTGTACCTCAACTGCAGATAATGAAATCAATTTAATGGGTAGTGACCATAATATTGTAGCATAGCATAGCAGAGGATTGGATAGAATGAAAAATTTCAAGATGTCAGTGTGAATCACATAGACTAAGGGTATGATTTCATGGAAATTTTGTTTCAGTTGTGTGCAGTGTGTCTGTGTGTGTGTGATCTATCTACCTGTCTGTCTAACTAGGTCATGATGTAGAATGAGTTTCTTCCTGTGGGATGCAGTAGGTAGAAAACAAAATGAAACAAAACAAATAAAACCCCAAACAAATAAAAACCTTTAAGGTACAGTGAGTTAATCCACTTGACAGTGAGACTTTCAAGCACACTCTTAATTTTTTGGAAGAAGAAAATTAATTCTACTTAGTACTTGGAAAGATCAACTACTCCCATTAAGAAATCAAATTTGCTTTCCATATTTAATGATTTTATGCCAATATGTTTCTAAAGGCTTTGGTCATGAAAGCAATGGAACAAAAAATGTTTACAGCCCTAACAATAAGTGCCTATGATTTGAATATTCTAGGTTGGGTACTGCAAACTCAAAACCTCAGAGGCAGTCCACATAGCTGGCTGTGAAACAACACAAATAGCACATTTTATCAAATATATTTATCAAACGTATTTTATAAGAGCTGGAGAGAAAGCAGCATCCTGATGTCTTTCAGAAAGCAGAACGACAATCTGCAAAGATTCAGGAAAAACTAAGTTTCCAAAGTCATAGGTTTGTTTGGAGGGCTAAGTTATTTTCTAACTTACTGGATGGAAGACATATAGTAAAATATTTAATTGTTTTCATCCTCAAATGATAGCCTGGAAGGGGGGAAATTTGTTATAGCCAATATTAAACCCGGAAAGAAACTTACTCAACTGGAAGTTGAAGTAAACAGTCATCTGTTTATGGAAAAATACCCTAGAGGCTTAAAAGAGCTCTAGTTTCCAAGGGGCCCCAATTCACTTGGCTAGGATGGAAGAACCATTCTATGGCTGCAAAAAAATGTTATAGTCTCGTGATAACTAGGCATAGAAAACGGCCGCTTGCACCTGCCTAAAATTCTAGGAAATTTTCTATAAGTACAAACCAAGATATGTTTCCTTGAGAAAAGATTAATAGACAATTTTTATTGCTGTTGTTAAGGCAATAAGAAGTGACGGTTCTGAAGCCTGAGACTTTAGCAATCAAGTATGGAAGTGGGTTAGAGGGACAGGGGACAGGGAGATTATTCTAGGTAAAGAGGTCGACATGTGCAAATGCCCAGAAATTAGAGAGGGTGAGGCATGTAAGGCACTCCAAGTGATTCTTTATGGCTGGAGAAGGAAGAGGTAGAGAGACTGGTGGCAGGTGAGGCCACTGAGTTGGTGCACATAAAGCCACTGGATTTTATCCCAAGCGCAATGGAGAGCAGATGAAGGGTATAAAGCAGAGGAGTTTTATAATCATGTATCCCTTCTAAAGTATCATTCTAGCTGCAATGTAAATAAGGATGTACAGCGAGACAGGAATGGAAGCAGAGAGACCAGTTAGGAAGCTGTTACAACAATCTAGGGGAGGGCTGGTGGTGAGTTGAACTAGGAAAGACAATGGGGATGGAGAGACATTTACAGAGAGGGATGTTAACAGGTTGAATTAACAGAACTTGGTGACCTGTTGGGATCTGGGAGTATGAGTGAAGGAGATGAATCAGGGATGACACCCAGCTTCCTTTTTTTTTTTCATTGAAGTGTAGTTGATTTACAATATTGTGTTAGTTTCAGTTGTACAGCAAAGTGATTCACACATATATATTCTTTTTCAGATTCTTTTCCCTTATAGGTTATTACAGAATATTGAGCAGAGTTCCCTGTGCTATACAGTAGGTCCTTGTTGGTTATCTATTTTATATACAGTAGTGTGTATATGTTAATCCCATCCTCCTAACTTATCCCTCTCCCCTACTTCCCTTTTGGTAACCATAAGTTTGTTTTCTATGTCTGTGGGTCTATTTCTGTTTTGTAAATAAGTTCATTGGTATCTTTTTTTTTTTTTCATATTCCACATAAGTGATATCACATGATTTTTATCTTTCTCTGTCTGACTTACTTCACTTAGTATGATAATCACTAAGTCCATCCATGTTGCTGCAAATGGCATTATTTCGTTCTTTTTCATGGCTGAGTAATAGTCCCTTGTATATATGCCACATCTTTATCTGTTCATCTGCCAATGGACATTGAGGTTACTTCCAGCTTTCTGACTGGGGCAACTGCATTGTAAGGTGGTGGCAATCATGGGGAAAGGAAACTCAGGAGGAGGAGGTGTTGGAGAAGAGATAATCAATTCCGTTTGGGGTGTATCCTCAAAAAGGGGAGAAGAGAAAGACTTAGTAAGAAGTATATCATATGGCAGCAATGTATTTGAGTCTCTGTAAATTTAGTTGAACACTAAATTCTCACACTCTGTGGTATCTACTCTCAGGTAGAACCATTCCTTAATCTTTGGGTTCACGTATCCACTCTTGCTACAAGCCAGTTGTTAAATGAATCAGTACCATCTGGGTAAATGAGTAATAGAAACCATGCCTTTTGAACAATGTTCAAAACAAATTACATATAATGGTATGTTGTTAATATTTTTGAGAGGGAATCAGGAATCTTAGATACATTTCATGGATAAAAGACTCCAGTGAAGGGCTCAAGAACAAACTCATGGAAACTCTAGGACAAGCTGCTGCCCATGTAATCTTTTGGAGAGATTAAATAAAAATCCTCCCAGAATCCTTCCTGCAGTAAACAGTGAGAGAAAGCATTGAAGCACACTGTACTCTGACAACGTTAACTACGTGTCACCAGGTTTAGTGTATGTAAACGCCAGTATCTCATGCATGGAGTGAAAGATAACTTCCTGACATCATAAGTGCGGATGGTGCCAAGTGAGGAGCCAACAGCCCTTGACCTTGCAAGAATCCACATCTTGTCAAAGTTGGGAGAGAGCTTTCAGGTTGCAATACATGTTACCCACAAGGTGGCCCAGATCTCGCATGGCCAGTGGACCTGGACTCACTCTGGCATGATTTCTAAGAGTTTCAGCTAGGCTCTCCCAATTCATGGAATGCAGGATGAGCAAGTACAGAGCCACTGTTATAGGATGAAGTGACTTTTGGGGTTGTGGATGCAGTCAAGGCATTGATCTTCCAGCCATTTGCAGCAACGTGGCACTGGGAGCATAGGGTATAACTGTTACCAGTGGATCCTTTCCCAGGTATGAAGTTACACTGAAGACTATCACTATTAAAGTCTGAATATTTTCTTCAGTCTTTCAGTGTAGCATAAAAGAAGCATATTAGATGATATTTACAAACTGTAGGCCAGAGTGCAAAGTTAGCAATATTTTACATCATAGAAAGAGAAACACCTGTCATTCATCTCAGTCTATTTGAGGAAGAGGAATGATTTCCAAGAACTATAAGATGAGAACTCAAAGAAGGTAGAAATCCAACTCTCTGAGAGTTAACCGTACTTTATTTAGGAAGTGCTGAATTGTAAAAAAGTCATGTCTAAGTCCCGGTCATTCAGAGCTTTAGTCTTTTTTATTGACAAGCAGGAGACTTATCTTCTAACTACATGCCACTTAAATAAGAGGAGATTTGTTCATTTGAACTCAAAGTATACTTATTACAGTAGGAATACTCCCGTGGCAGTTGCAAGTAGGTTTTGGGCTGGCCGCCTGGTTGGCATTAGAATTTTCTTGAACACTCTCTCCTTCATAGTCATCTTACCTCGAGATCAACCAGGAATGGGAACCCAAGACTAGTACACTACTGACCTAGTCCCTGAACCAGATAATGAGCCAGTGTCTTTGAGGGGCTTAGTATCATAGTTTCTCCTGAATTTGAAACTGCCTTTCAACATGGCTCATGGCCCCATATCTGGTTCATCTGAAATCTAGCAAAGAAGGTATGGTCAAATCAGTTAGTGGCTGAAATTCAGCTAACATCAGAAGGATGACAAAGTCCTGCAGGCAAGTGAGGCAACATGTCAAGGAGAGGTGAGAGTGGCAATTGTATGCTCATCCAAAGAGCAGGGAATTGAGCCCTGTCTTTATTTTGAGATATGTTTCCTTAATTCCCTAAGGGCTGGGACTCAAGACATGTTTCCCTGGTTACCAAAGCCCATTTACTAGAGCAAAGGGCAGGGAGGATATGACATGAAGATTGCTTACTGGAGAAAGCCAACTGTGCATGAGTGCATGTCTGTGTGAATGGGGGTGTGTGTTTGTGTGTACGTACATATCAGTTAAAAGAGTTAGGACTTTTTTGACTGTAAGCATCAGAAAGCTAATTTAAACTTGTTTCAACAACAAAAAATATTCCTGGGATATCTCACAGAATCAAGAATTCTTTTTCTCTCTTTCAGTCTTATTTCCAAAAATCCCAGGGAAAGGATGAAGATCAATAAACGATTGATATATCCAGCAAGCAGAAGGGCTTTGCAGGCACCATATGGGTGGTAGGCCAGAAGCATGAGGTGGTAGGGAGGCAAGCCAGAGAAAAGGGTGCTGGACAGACAATCTAATCAATGTCTACCACAACATATCATAAATACTTAGAAAAGGCTTTCTGTACCATTAGGCCTTCTCAACTGCAACAAAGAGTCCAGGAATGGAGAAAACAAGGGTCAGCCTTGGTAGAGAGAAGCCCATCATTTATATCAACTTATGGTGAGACATGGTTTTATTCTCCCTGGCCAATCCTATCATAAAGACCTTTCCACTCCTGCACCAATGTCAGGCACTGAAACACAGTGAAAAGAAGAGGGGCAGTTACTCTAGAATGGAATAAGGGAAAGGGGGTGGGACCTGGCTTGTGGGAACAGCAAGTCTAGAACATCCCAGTTCAAAGTAGGATCTACAGGAACAAGAGTGAGGGAAAGCCATGAAGGGAAGAGCATTCTAGTTGGCCTTGGGAGGTGGTTGGTGGGGAGATGGGGCAGGGGAGTTTTCTTCAGAACTTTCCAGGCATTTATATGTCAAAGGAAAAGTTGGTAATATATCAACTAGAGATGGCAGGCGTTGGGTTCTTGTGCTGCTACACGTGTATGGTGTGGACTGGGGTAACTATTTTTCTCCAGTAGCTGTCAAACCAGCTAGAAACCACATGGGACTCTAACAAGGATTACCTAAGATGCAGGTCTGGCTTCGCTTGAGGACGCAATGTTATCTTACATGTTCATTTTGTGAACCTCTTTCTTTCTTGTGTTCTCCTTGGTAGAGCTCTTTTTTTTTTTTTTTTAAGGGGATAAGGCTTCCCTAGTGATGTTAAAGTCATTTCTCTCCTTAAAGCAACAATCAAAAGGCTCTAAACCCAATTTCTTGGTCAGGGACCTGTAATTAAGATGGTGCCGTCCTATGGTAACGATGTCTTAAATGGTAGAGAAGCTCCAGGTTGTCACATCCCAATAAATGACTAGAATCCTAGGGAAACACAATAAAGTAAAAAACAAAACCATGTGATGATTAGGTTTGGTTTTCTTCATGAACCAATATTCAATGTAAGTACAAAATCATTAAACCAACATCATAGTATTTTAATTTAATTACTGCAACAGTAATGTTTTCTCTTTTTCATAACATGTATAGATTCAAGAGTATTGTGGATTAAATAGTTTTCTGTCTAAAAAACATATTACTGTTTATACAAACAAATGACTGTTAAGTTTCAATCAATTAACATACTGGTTACATTAAATTTTGAAACACAACTGAGGGCTGTCATTGCTTTTACTTAATGAAGCAGGCCCTTCCTCGTCCTCATCTTTTCTCTTCTCTTCCCCTTCTTTTTCAATTTGTAGTGTCTTTGTGTTTGAAGGACTCAAATACATAGGAAAGTCTCTTGCTCCACAAACATGCCTTGAAATTGGATTCTTGCTGAAAAATGGACCTTGTTTCACAAATGATATTTGGATCCAATGGCAAGATGTGTTTAAGTATTTTGTTTCAAAATTTTGATTGAAAATGAAAGATTCTCTATAAAGTAATACATTTTCTTGGCACAGCTAAACACCTGGATTCTGAACAGATTGAATCCATGCTTTAAGTTAAAAAAAATTAGTTTTGTGCTTTTCTGTCAAAAATATGAAAGAAGTTCAGTAAGTGGATAGCACATAAACAGTCTGTGTCTGGGGAAAACCCAAACAGATGGCCTTTGAAATATTTGTTAGTAAGACATAAAATGGGAATCCAAAGGATGAATAAAATATTTCCTAAATTATTCAAAACTAACACATTAGAGTATTCAAAAGATGGGGTTTTTTTTTAGACATTTCTTGATACTTCCAAAGAACTTTTATGACAACTTCAAAGGTCCTCTGACCAAGCTATTCCATTTCTGAATATTCTTCTAAGAAAATACTTATTATAAATTGTACAAGTACACAAAGTTACAATGCACATCACAATATGGTTTTAATAGCAAAAATTGAAAGCACTTTAAATATTCAAAAGTAGGGGATTGCTACTTAGATTATGATAACTCAATAGAAGACTATGCAAGCATAGACAATTAGGTAGCTCCATACTTATTTATGTGGAATTATATTTTTCTATATTAGTAAGTGAAAGAAAAATGTGCCACAGAACTGTAGAGCATGATCCAAATTATGTTTGAAACTTAGGTAGTCCCCCGTATATACATATGAGGAAAAAACCTGGGAAAATATCCCCAAAAATGAATATCAGAAAAAAAATCCTTCTAGACCTCTTTTTTCTCTTGTTCCTTACTGAGTAATATTTGACAGTCCACTTATGTATTACCTTTTTCTTTTCACAAAGAGATTAAGCTTCACCATTCCTTTTAGAAACCCATAGATGTAAAGCATTAACATATATAAAGTGATGATCACTTACCGGAAAAAGCATAAGCAGTAGGATTTTCTACCCTCATTATTGGTAAGATACAACTTTGTACCCTCTATAATTATACAGAAAATATATATTTTTAAAATACATATTTTAGAGCAGTTTTAGGTTCACAACAAAATTGAGAGGAAGGTACAGAGATTTCTCATATACACCCTGCCCTCATGCATACGTAGCCGCCTCAACTAAACGTCAATCACAAAAGTGGTACATTTGTTACAATTGATGAACTTACATTGACACATCATAATCACCCAAAGTCCATAGCTTACCTTAGAGTTAACTCTTGGTGTTGTACACTCTGTGGGTTTGAACAAATGTATAATGCCATGTATTTATCATTATAATATCATACGGTATTTTCACTGCCCTGAAAGTCCTCTATGCTCTGCCTGTTCATCCTACCTCCAGTCCATCCCCAGTAACCACTAGTATTTTTAGCATCTCTATAGTTTTCCCTTTTCTAGAATGTCATATATTTGGAGTCAGATGTGCTACCATTGCATAATGAAATCCTAGAATGTCATATAGTTGGAATCATACAGTATGTAGTCTTTTAAGATTGGCTTCTTTCACTTAGTAACATGCATTTAAGCCTTCTTTCTGTCTTTTCATCGATGGACAGCTCATTTCCTTTCGGCGCTGAATAGTATTCCATTGTCTGGATCTACCACAGTTTATTTATCCATTTACTTACTGAAGGACATCCTGTTTGCTTCCAAACTTTAGCAATTGTGAATCAAGCTGCCATAAACATCCATGTGCAGGTTTTTCTGTGAACATAAGTTTTCAACTCCTTTGGCTAACACCAAGGAGCAAGATTTCTGGATAGTACAATAAGAGTATGTTTAGTTTTGTAAGAAACTACAAGACTGTCTTTCAAAGTGGTTTTACCATTTTGCATTCCTACCAATAATATATGAGTTCCTATTGATCCACGTCCTTGTCAGCATTTGGTATTGTCAGTGTTCCAGTTTTGGCCATTCTAGTAAGTGTGTAGTGGTATCTCATCATTGTTTTAATTTGCATAATGTCCCTGGTGTCATATGATATGGAACATCTTTTTCATGTGCTGATATGCCATCTATATATCTTTGGTGAGGTGTCTGTTAAGGTCTTTGGTCCAATTTTTAATCAGATTGTTTGTTTTTTTATTGTCAAGTTTCCAGAATTCTTTGTATATTTTGGGTAAGTACTTTATCAGAGGTATCTTTTGCAAATATTTTCTCCCACAGTGTGGCTTGTCTTCTAATTCTCTTCACACTGTCTTTTGTAGAGCTGAAGTTTTTAATATTAATGAAATCCAGATCATTATTTACTTCATGGATCATGTCTTATTCTGTTCCATTGATCTATTTGATTTTTTGCCTGTACCACACTGTCTTGATTAGTGAAGCTTTATAGTAAGTCTTGAAGTTGGGTAGTGTCAGTTCTCCAACTTTGTTCTTTTCCTTCAATATTGTGTCACTATTCTGGGTCTTTTGCCCCTCCATATAAACTTTAGAATTAGTTGTCAATATTCATATAACTCACTAGGCTTTTAACTGGAATTGAATGGACTCTTCAAATTGTGAAGAACTGACTTCTTGACAACATTGAGTCTTCCTCCTATCCAAGAACATGGAATATCTTTCCATTTATTTAGTTGTTCTTTGATTTTGTTCATCAGAGTTGTGTCGTTTTCCTCATATAGATCTCGTACGTATTTTGTTAGTTATATCTAAGTATTTCAATTTTTGAGGTGCTAATGTAAATGGTATTGTTTTAAATTTCAAATTCTACTTGTTCATTGCTGGTATATAGGAAAGCAATTGACTTTTTATATTAACCTTGTATCCTGCAATGATGCTATAATCACTTTAGTTTCAGGAGATTTTTGTTGATTTTTTTTTCAGATTTTCTAAATAGACAATCATGTCGTCTGCAACAAAAACAGTTTTATGTCTCCCTTCTCAATGTGTATACCTTTTATTTTGTTTTTCTTATTACATTAGCAAGGACTTCCAGTGCAATGTTGAAAAGGACTGGTGAGAGGGAACATCCTTGCCTTGTACTTGAAGTTAGTGGGAAAGCTTTGAGTTTCCCACCATTGACTATGATATTAACTGTAGGTTTTTGTAGATGGTCTTTATCACGTTGAGGACATTTCTATTTCTAGTTTACTGAGAATTTTTATCATGAGTAGGTGTTTATGCATCTATTGATATGATCATGTGATTTCCCTTTTTTAATCTGTTGATTAGATGTATTATATTAACTGATTTTGAAACGTTGAATGCCAGAGATAAATCCCACTTGGTCATGGTATATAATTATTTTTTATACCTTTTGGGATTTGATTTGATAATATTTTGTTTAGGATTTTTGAATCTATGTTCATGAGAGACATTGGTCTGTAGGGTTTTTTTCCTCTTAATGTCTTTGTTTTTGAATTAGATTAGTGCTGCCCTCGTAAAATGAATTAAGAAGTATTCCCTCTGCTTCTGTCCTCTGCAAAGTTGTAGAGAATTGGCGTAATTTCTTCCTTCAGTGTTTGGTAGAATTCACCAATCTGGGCCCATCTGGGCCTGGTGTTTTCTGATTCAAAAGCATATTAAATATTGATTAATTCAATTTCTTTAATAGATCCAGGTCTATTCAGATTGTCTATTTCTTCTTCTAAGAGTTTGGGCAGGTTGTGTCTTTGAAGGAATTGGCCCATTTCATCTAGCTTACCAAGTTTGTGGGCATAGCATTGTTCATAGTATTCCTTTATTATATCTTTAATGTTCATGGGATCTCTAATGATAGCCCCTCTTTATTTCTGATATTAGTAATTCATGTTCTCTCTTTTTCTTAGTTAGCCTGGCTGGAGGCTTATCAATTTTACTGATCTTTTCAAAGACCCAGCTTCTGGTTTTGTTGATATTTTCTACTAATTTCCTGTCTTCGATTTCATGGACTTCTCTTAATTCTTATTATTTCTTTTCTTCCGATTACTTTGGATTGAATTTGCTCATCTTTTTCTAGTTTCCTAAATTGGAAACTTTAGATTATTGAATTTAGAACTATCTCTTTTTCTAGTATATGCATTTGAGGCTGTAAGTTTTCCTCTATGCCCTGCTTTCACTGCATCCTATGAATTTTAATAAATTATGTTTTCATTTTCATCTAGTACAAAATATTTAAAAATTGTTCCTGAGATTTCTTTTTTGACCCATGTGTTATTTAGAAGTATTTTGTTTAATCTCCATGTATCTTGGGATTTTCCAGTTATCTTTTCATTACTGATTTCTAGTTTAATTTCATTGTGTTCTGTGGGGAGACACTGTATAACTTCTATTCTTTTAAATTTGTTAAGGTGTGTTTTACGGCCCAGAACATGGTCTGTCTTGGTGAATGTTCCATGTGACCTTGAGAAAAATGTGTATTCTGTTGTTGTTGGATGAAGTAGTCTATAGATGTCCGTTATATCCAATTGACTGAAGGTGTTGTTGAGTTCAACACAGTCCTAACTGATTTAATCTGTTCAATCTGTCCATTTCTGATAGAGAGGTGTTGAAGTCTCCACCTAAGATATTGCATTCATCTGTGCATTCATTCTCCTTGTAGTTCTATCAGTTTTTGCCTCACATAGTTTCACACCCTGTTGTTAGGCACATTCATATTAAGAATTGTTAGGTTTTCTTGGAGAACTGATCCCTTTATCATTATGTAACGCCCTGTTTTATCCCTGATAACCTTCCTTATTTTGAAGTCTGCTCTGTGTGAAATTAATACAGTTATTCGTGCTTTCTTTCGGTGCTATATTTTTCTCCACCCATTTACTTTTAATCTATATGTGTCTTTATATTTAAAATGAGTTTCTTAGAGTCAACATATAGTTGAGTAGTGTTTTTTGATCTACTCTGACAATCTTTGTCTTTTAACTGGTGCATTTAGGTTATTGACATTCAAAGTGATTATTCATATAGTTAGATTCATTATTTACCATATTTGTTACTACTTTCTATTTGTTGCCCTTGTTCTTTGTTACTATATTTGCCTTCCAGTTTTTTATGCCTTTTGTGGTTTTAACTGAGCATTTTATATAATTCCATTTTCTCTCCTTTCTTAGCATATTAGCTATTCTTCTTTTAAAAATTTTTTTAGTGGTTGCCCTAGAGTTTGCAATAGAAATTTACAACTAATCCAAGTTCACTTTCAAATAATGCTATACCACTTTACAGGTAGTATGAGTATCTTATGATGACCAAATAATCTTAATTTCTTCTTCTCATCCTTTGTATCTTTGCTGTCATTCATTTTACTTACACAAAAGCATATGAAATCTTATGTATGCAACATAAGATATATACATATGCACACATTGTGTTGAACATGTAGTTGAAAACATTGTTATTATTATTGAATAAACGTTTACCTATTAGATCAATTAAGAATAAGAAAAATAAGTTTTTATTTTACCTTCACTTATTCCTTCTTTGTTGCTCTTCATTTCTTTATGTAGATCTGAGTTTCTGACCTGTGTTAATTTCTTTCTTTCTAAGAACTTCTTTTAACATTTCTTGCAAGGCAGGTCTACTAGCAATGAAGTCTTTCAATTTTTGTTTGCTGAGAAAGTCTATTTCTCCTTCACTGTTGGAGGATCATTTCACAGAACCACCAAATTCTAAGTTGGTGTGTTTTTCTCTCAACATTTTAATTATTTCACTCCACTTTGTTTTTGCTTGCACAGTTTCTGAGGAGAAGTTGGGTGTAATTCTTATCTTTGTTCCTCTATAGGTAAGGTGTTTTTTCCCTCTGGCTTTTTAGGGATTTTTTCCTTATCTTTGATTATCTGTAATTTGAAAATGACATGCCTAGGTGCAGTTTTTTTTGACATTTATCCTGTTTGGTGTTCTCTGAGTTTCCTGGATCTGTGGTTTGGTGTCTCACATTAATTTGGGGAAATTCTCAGACATTGCTTCAAATATTTCTTCTGTTCCTTTATCTCTTCTCCTTCTGGTGTTCCCATCACACATATATTACACCTTTTGTAGTTGCCCCATGGTCCTTGGATATTCTGTTCTTTTTTTCCATCTCTGTTCTCTTTGCTTTTTGGTTTTCAAGGATTCTTTTGATATATCTTCTGTTTCAGAGATTCTTTCCTCAGCCACGTTTAGTTTATTTATAAGCCCATCAAAGGCATTCTTCATTTCCATCACACTGCTTTTTATTGCTAGCATTTCTTTTGGTTCTATCTTAGGATTTCCATCTCTCTGCTTACATTGCCTGTAGGTTCTCAAATATTGCCAACTTTATCTATCAGCATATTGGATTAACATGATTAGCATATTAATCATAGTTGTTTTAAAGTCCCAGTCTGATAATTCCAACATCTCTGCCATGTCTGGTTCTGGTGCTTGCTCTGTCTCTTCAAACTGTGTTTTTGCCTTTTGGTATGCCTTGTAGTTTTCTCTTAAGAGCTGGACATAATATGCCAGGTAAAAGGAACTGCTGTAAATAGGCCTTTAGTAATGTGGTAGTGGGGTGTGAGGGGAGGAGAAGTGCTCCTGTGATTAAGTCTCAGTCTTTTAGTGAGCCTGTGCCTGTGGACTATAAACTTCACAAGTACTTCTTATTTTTTTCTCCCCCCTTAGGTGGAGCAGGGTGGGTAGGGTCTGGAGTTGGGTATTCCCCTTCTCCCATGTCAGTTAGGCTCTGGTTAACTACTTGACCCTGAGGACAGGCTTTGTTAAGAACCAGGCCTCTGGCTAATTTCACAATGGTTTCTTTTCCCCTCCTCCTCCTGGAAGCATGATGGGATTTTTCTCCAGTATTTACTGTGGGAACCTGGTTGAGGTCCTGGAGGTAAATCTCACAGTATTGTGGTGGTGGGGCACTCCAAGTGCTCCTGGAGTTTCTAACTCTCAGACTTGTCTACACTGAGCCTCCAGCACTTTGTCAAGTACAGTTCAGGTTTTCCTACCCTGGCACTGGTTTCTGCAGTGGTTTTTCCTTGTGAGTCTCTTCTCTCGGATGCCATGACTCCCTATACTCCCCTGTTGGTCTCTTGGATCTTGGGGACGGGGTTTGCCCTGTGCCTTCCCCACTATTACAGATCCTAGAAGAGTGTTGATGTTTTCCATTTGTTCAACTTTTCACTTGTTCGGATGGAGTGGTGACGTCCAAGTGCCTTATGTGAAGAAATGGAAATTGGAAGTCCCAGAAAATAACATTTTTTTGGCTACTCTCCTTTTATCTGCACAAGGCCTCTGATAATCCCTGCATAAAATTTCCTTTGAGGGTGCACATCCCCAAAGTTCTTTTTCTTCTTCTTCTTCTTATGTAAAGGAATAAGACTGGAGAGTGGTCATGTGCCTCTAAGTGAGGATCAGGAGGACTGGAGCCTGGAGAGGACGTTGTTGTGCTTGTTATGTGGATATTCAAGTGCAGGAAACACAGTAACTACGTGTCTGTAATTAAAACACCTATGTCTCTGCTTTCTGCTAAGAGCTTTGTGTACATTTTCTCATTTATTTTTCACAATAACCCTTGGAGGAAGTTAGTATTAGCTCATTGAGAATACTGGAGCTTAGTAAAGTTAACTCGTGCTTTTGTAAGATTGCATTGTAAATAGCACAGGTAGGATTTGAGCCCTGATCTCTGCAGTTCTCAAGCTCTTAAACATCACAGTGAACTAGAAAGAGACAAAAGCAAATTTGTACCCAGAGGCACTGTTCTAGCCCTGTATTCCAAGATCCAAAAACTTTATAATATAGAATTTTGTTCTTCTCACACACATGCATGTGTGATCTCTCCTTTTCTTCTTATTTCTCAAGTGTGCAAGTAGGAAAATGATAATTCACTCATGTGCAGTAGGTGATGTCCTTATGGCCATGTCATTTCTAGTCTCAAAAATCCTTAGTGTGTCTCTATCATTGTATCAGTTAGGATTGAGTCTGGCTGCCTGTGATAGACAACCCACAATAACACAAGGGTTTCTTCTTTCATTCAAAATCAATATGGAGGCAGGCAGTTTAGGGGGGCATGGTGGCTCCAAAAAGTCATCAAGAACCTAGGCTCCTTCTGTCTTTCTGCTTCATCCTTAGCATTTGGTTTCCACCCTCAAGACCACCTCATGGACCCAGATGGTTGCTGCAGAATCTAGTAGCACAAAGGGTAAAAGGAATATTCCCAGCTGTCTGTCCCACTTTAAGAGTCCTTCCTGGAAGGCACATAACAATTCCACTTATATATCATTGACTGGAACTTAATCATACAGCCACACCTATGTACGTTATGAAGGCCAGGAAATGTAGTCTTTTATCTAATGGAATTGCTGTCCCCAGTGTTACAGGACTTGTTTTGTTACCTGAAAACTAGGTTCACCTCTTGGTGGGTGTCAAGCCAATAGACACAACCAAGCCAAATATCAGGAGAAGGAAAGATTTATTACCACTTGCAGCAAGTAAGAAGACTACGGGGAGGGATCTTTCCCCAAGCATTATCTCCCCAAACAGCCAAATTGGGGAAGTTTTAAGCTAAGGGTACATGTATATTCATGGAGGGGCTTGAGCAGAGGAGAATTCAGTATAGAATTGGGGCAAAAGTTGAAAGAGTCCAAGGCTTAGTTGACTGAAGTCAGGAGGGTGAAAGTCATCATTTCATTCTCCACCTGGGTTGGAGCCTTAGTTCCTGCAGAACTTGAAGGTATATTATTATGTACATCTCTTGAGGAGGAACTAGGACTCTGCTGCATCACTGTGCTGTTATTTGACTGACTTTTCTCTGTTCCTGCATTCCTGTATTCCCTTAAGATCAATGATTACTGATACCTGTTCAAGGGCAAGCAATGGTGGTGAGGCTTAGATCACAAAATGGCTTAGGCCAAAATGGCTTCTCTTATGTCAGGAAAGTCATTCCTGGTTCTCTTTCTCAAGGAACCCCTTAATCTATCTGCTTACACTTTTACTAAGGAAGTAGAAGTTAACGGATTTCAAGCAGGCAATTAGCAATCTCTGCCACAACTGCCTGTGAAAATATGCACAGGTTTATGCCTGGCGACAGACTCTAGCATCGTCCTATCCAATTAGTGTTATGTCTGACTCTTTGGATGCTATTTCACATCTTTATGGCTCTTCTCGTACTGTTCTCTCCATATGGGATATCTTCCCTTTCCTCTGTTTTCTACCATCAGCTTCTTACCTTTCCTTTAAGGACCACCTGACGTGGCGCTTCCTCCATGAAGTCTTCTGCACCTGCCAACCAATTTAGATCACTCCCATCTTTGAGGGCTTCCACGGCTGCTGACTTAAACTTCCCAAACACCACCCTCATCATGTCATTCCACTGCTCTGCTTAAACTTTCAATGTCTCCTTATTTTCTCACAGATCAGATGGTGGCAGGACACCAAGAAAGTCTATTACTTGGGAAAACATAACGAAATAGAGATATTTAATTAATTAATTCACTAATTAATTAGTCAGCAAATAATTATGGAGCTCCAGTTATGTGTTAGGCACTGCGGTAGGTGCTGGGCACATGTTTATTTAAAAATAAGGAGCTGTCAATGCATGCATGATAGTTTCTTTCTGATTCTTTTGTTAGGATTTATTTACTATTTTTGATTTAGTTGTTGGTATTGGTGCTTGTTTGTAGCTAAGCAATAGCAAAGTCAAAGATTCCAAGAAAACATGTAAGAGAGAAAAGTTTTAAATGGTATTATGTTCCCTGTTAATTGATGTATTTTCCCCTATGAATTGGGAAAATGCTGTGACTATTGAATTTTATCAATAAAACCCCTTGATCCAAATCAGGGCACACTAGTTTCATAGGAGTTTAGCCACACTGAGTCTAAACTACATCCTCTTCAGTGTCCTTCAAATTTGCATATTCCCAAAGATTATATTTTAGGTTGCATTTTCCCTTTATTGCTTAGTCCCTCTGTACTTTAAATATCCATTGTATGCAAGATCTCAGAATATTTATCTTTAGCACCAGACTTTTCTTGGCTTCAAAACCAACTAACCAACTGCCTCCTGTACGTTATTTTTCAAATCAATAAGAAAAAGATTAATTTCCCAACTGAAAACGAGCAAAGAGCAAGAGCAGAAAATGTAGAAAACAATCAAAAATATTGACTCATCAGGAGTCAAAGAAATACAAGTTAAAACAAAAAGTAAAATACTATTTTTCACCCAACCAAATTGATAACATTTTTAAGAAAATGATAATACCAAATGTTTGATGGTAGGAAGGTATAGAGATCTCATATATAACTCTTAGGAATATAAATTGTGGGAGATGGAATATACAAACAGACAATGGCCAGACCATATTAAAAAAAAAAACAAACAGACCTCGAACCCACAGCCTGCGGCAACCTACCCAGAAAATCAACCCCTTTTCTATAATAGCAGCTCAGGAAGCCAGGCTGCTGTTAAGTCAGACTTGCAGGCAGTCAGACTGCTGTCTCGAGTCATAGTCAGGAAGCTAAACAATAACTTCTGTAACAGTTAGCCCAAAGTGGCCAAGACTTGAATAATAACTGACAGCTTCCCTAATTTTTGTCTCTGCTTCCAACTTAGAACCTGATAAAACTAAATATGCACCCCTAGCCAATCACACAGGATGTCCCCCTTCTAGTAGCCCTCTTACCACTTCCCCATGCCAACAGCCTCTAATCAGGGTGCACCCGAAGCCTTCCCTTTTTTCCACCGTGAGGCTGTCTCACTCCTCTGCCCGCCTTTGAGTCTCTGCCAAAACGCCGGTGAGGGTGGCTGACTTCCACGTTGGAGCAGCTTGTGAGTAAATAGCCCTGGTGTTTCTTATTTGTCTTTCTTTCTTTCTTTCTTTCTTTCTTTCTTTCTTTCTTTCTTTCTTTCTTTCTTTCTTTCTTTCTTTCTTTCTTCCTTCCTTCCTTCCTTCCTTCCTTCCTTCCTTCCTTCCTTCCTTCCTTCCTTCCTTCCTTCCTTTCTTTCTGGCTGTGTTGGGTCTTCGTTTCTGTGCGAGGGCTTTCTCTACTTGCGGCAAGTGGGGGCCACTCTTCATCGCGGTGCGCGGGTCTCTCATTATCGCGGCCTCTCTTGTTGCGGAGCGCAGGCTCCAGATGCGCAGGCTCAGTAATTGTGGCTCATGGGCCTAGTTGCTCCGCGGCATGTGGGATCTTCCCAGATCAGGGCTCGAACCCGTGTCCCTTGCATTAGCAGGCAGATTCTCAACCACTGCGCCACCAGGGAAGCCCCCAGAATGCAATTTTGATGTGCACCATTAAATCATATTTTAGAACAACATTTTATAATGTTATTGAAAAATGATCTTAAAGTATGACTGAGTGAAGAAAGCAGATGACAAAACTTGATGATAGAATTTTTGTTGAAAAAGTTAAGTAAACAGAGAAAGAAAGGAAGAGAGGGAGCGAGAGAGAATAAATATATCCAACAATGATAATCGGGATGGAGAAATTATGAGTAGTTTTTGAATTTATTTAATAATTTTTGGTATTTTTCCAACTATCTGTCATGATTTTGCATTATTTTTGTAATTAGAAAAATGTTTCTTTAAAAAATGGTTGCTCAGGGAAAATTACAATAAGCTGTATCTTAAAATGACATTTGAAATATTAGACGGGAACAGGTTTCAGTGGATACAGGTTTTGCCAAACCAAACTGCAAAATAAGTTGAGGCTTACCAAAATTGATAAAGAAAATATAAATATTATTTTAGCTATTTGGGAGAGAAGGTTAATTAAAGAAAGATTAATATCATTGCTCAGAGTTAGTAGAATAATGTGGTGCAACTTTTCTTGTTACTGCCTGTCCAAAAAAGACCTTTAGACTGAAAAAGGTAGCAACCTAAGAAGAAATGGAAACTAAACGACTGGGAAAAGATTCTATAAAGCACCATCTAATTAGAAAGGATAAAGGGGTGATTTTTTTTAACCTCATATTTCCACTTTGATTTTTCAAGTTTCTGAAATTTAGAAATACTATCTTATAATAGAAAATATTAAAGCCCTTCATAGTGTTTAAACAATGAAGTAGGTTATTATGAATAAAATGACTCAATTTATTGAGCTGGTCAACTCTTTCAGAGCTATACAACAAACTTACGAGACAGAGCCTTAAAGCCAGTGAACCACTCTATGCTTAGAAAGTCTTAGCTCTGGTTTATGAAAACTATTCACAGTACTAGGTCCTATACACTTCAAAGGAGAAGTTGATGGTTACATTTACCTCCATATCTTGAAGTTGGGGGAGGTGACATGATGGTGGGAAAGAAAGAAACAGTCAATTTGCCATAGAATGAAAGACTGTGAGTCTGAACATTTCTCAAACTTTATTCTACATGCTTATCACCTGGGGATATTATTAAAATCCAGATTCTTGCTCAGTAAGTCTCTGGAGGGGCCCTAAGCTCTTCATTTCTAACCAGCTCCCAGGTGATATGGATACTGCTGGTCTGTGGACCACACTCCGAGTAGCAGGAGCTAGAGAACCTTCTAGAAGAGAGAGCCCAAAACTTTCATTTCACAGGAGAAAACTTGGGGCTCGAGGTCACATGTGAATTTCATCTTGGCCACAGGCGTAGCGTGAACCTGCCAGCTGGCAGGGGCTTTCTTCCTCTAATTCATCTTTCCGTAACTGTGTTGTTCATTTACTAGTCTGCTTCAATCAGGCCCATAACACCCTTTTTGAGGAAGAGAGAGAGGCTGAACATTCTGCATTCCAGAAAAGTAGAAAGACCAGGAAGCCCTAGGGTCAATAGCCTCCAACTTTGCTTGCTTGGGCTGCCATTGGATGGATGTTCTCCACCAGGAGGGCCCCCAGAGCAGAACCTATGTGACAGATGAAAGGAATGTGTCCCTCGGAGAATTTGTGGAGATGACTCATCCATCATACAAACCTAGGGAGCTCCAGCCTCCAAGAAAACAAAAAGAAAGCATGTTCAGCAATGAATCCGAGAGCAGCAGCCCTGGGCAAGGAGCTGGTTGTGACTCTCAGAAGACCCTTTCAATAAAGGCTTTCTACTGATCCCCACCTCTCATTCTACCATCAACAAGGGGCCAGGTGACAGTGGTCTGGGAGAAGACTCAGCACAGCTGGCCTCAGAGGCCAAGAGGGGTCAGGAGGAAGACTGCCAGCCCAGAAGGAGAGAGAGAAGCTAGCACCTCCCCAGAATTTTGAGGGGGCACACACTGTTGGGAAAGAAAAACAGAATTTTTTTTTTTTTATTGAAGTATAGTTAATTTACGATGTTGTGTTAGTTTCAGGTGTACAGCATAGTGATTCAGTTATACCTATACATATATTCATTCTTTTTCAGATTCTTTTCCCTTATAGGTTATTACTAGGTATTGAGTATATTTCCCTGTGCTATCCAGTTGGTTATTGTTGTTTATCTATTTTATATATAGTAGTGTGTATATGTTAATCCCAAACTCCTAATTTAAAGAAAAACAAAATTTTAGAACAAGGTTTTGTTCTGAATTTCAGTGGCAATTTTTCCACCTGTCTCCCAGTAGTTAGTCACTCTTTTTCTGGAGGTGTTACCTGACCTCTCACCACAATAAAATTGAACAATAAAACAAAAACACCCTTGGGGGAAGACAGTGGTTATACCCCTGTATTTTCCTTTTTTTTTTTTATAATCCTCTATCTTCCTTCCTAATCCTGAGCCTGTGTTTTCATCAAAGCAGAAGAGACCGCCAATTTGGAGAGGGTTTGGTCCTAGAAGTTAATGGGTGGGTCTAGGTCCTAATGGAAAAGGGAAAATTATGGTGTGTGAGGAAAGTCATAAAAGTAGAGGAGCTAGGCTTATTTCTTTTTTTCTGTGGAGACTGGACTGGGGGCTTCCACAGCCTCTTTGGTTGGTATAAGGATCCTTGTGGGACTGGGAATCCATCATGAGCAATGAATGTTTGGTCCCGGCCTGTTTTGTAAGAGAAGATCTTAGAAACTCAGACTGGAAAGGTTGATACTTAGGGTATTGGGTACTTGGCTATGTATATCTAGATACCTTGGCATTGGTGTATCTTTATTCCCTGTGACTAAGTGATCAGCAGACTAGAGGAGGGACTTCAACAAAACTTGGAGGAAGAGGGTGGAGCTAAGGCTCTTTCCGCCCTGGGGAGAAGACAGGTGTCTCAGATGATGTCACCCTGGCAGTTGAGGAATTGGTGGGTCGAGCAGGTTACAGCTAGAGACCTGGGAGGGGCAGAGTGTTGAGTCCATGACTTCCTACTAGGTCAGAGTCTACGCAGCACAGGGGTCAATAAGACACTGGGCACCTACCACTTGCTGCCATTTGAGACGTCCTCTGGTAGTTCCTCAATCTACTGGAAATGAGTGGAAAGAAGTAAATGCCCATCTTTGAACAGGATACTGCAGATTCTGAGGTTTAGGAAGGAGAGTTCATAATGCCCAGAAACATGGAGAGGGGATCATTCATTCTGAAGGATGGAAGTAATACAGTGGTTTTACAGATTTTACCAAGGACAGATTTATATTCTATCTTGAATATTTACCCATAGAATATACTCAACACAAATTTAAACGAATAATTTTATTAAACATAGAGGTTTTTAAAAATTTCAATGTCCAGGTGCCAGAAGAGAAAGCTGACTTAAAGTAGTAGCAAACAGTAGGAGCTAAATCTTTTTAGAGGATAAATTGTCTCTGGTTCCCTACTTCAAAGACTGTTTTATATTTACCTAATATACTTAAAAAAAAAGCAAAAAACACTTTTAGACTAAGCTGGATTTGGTAATCACAGAGTCTTTGGCATCAGACAAAGCCGAATTCAAATCCTAGTTCTGTCCTTGACTAACTGTGTGACCTCTGAGCCAAGGTGTTCCCCTCTGTAAATGGGAATAACAGTAAGGTTTGCTGGGAGGATTAAATGAGATATTTCATGCAAAGCTATAAATCCAGGACCTGATATACAGTAAGTATAAATAAATACTATGGTAACCACGGAAACAATAAGACCAACAATAAAATAAATCATAGCATTAATGATGGTTATGTTTGGATTCTCCAAAGCACAATTCCATTGAGCTTGGGGAGTTGGAAGCCTAAAGGAGGCCCAATAGATTCATCAGCTAGAATACATTTCCCGACTCAGACGATGCTAAAACTACATTTCCCAGCAGGCGCCGGGCCCCAGGCTGTTGTTTTCTCTCATTTCCGGGTGTGTCATGTGACTCCCCGGCTCGGCCATGGCGGAAGCGGAGGCGCAGGTAAAGGCTGCAACTGCTAGGCAGGGGAAGGGGAGGCGAGGGTGAGGCGATTGGAGGCTGGAGGCGTGCAGTGGAGCGTGCGGAGGTGCGGGGCTCCTGCGGGACGAGGCAGGCCCACGTGGGGCGGGGGGACGGCAAAAGTCCGTTTCGGGGAGCGGAGAGGCGGGTGGGCTGTCGGCTCCTGGACGTCACGCGGAGACAGCGCCCCGACACACCCCCGGCGTTTGCGGGGCGGCCCTTCCTTTGGCGCTGCTCTTGTGGCCTGTGCCCCGTGAAATTTTGGCTTGAAGGCAGGTCCGACTCTCCAAGGGTCTGGCTGCCCGTGGGAGGCATCACACATGATTTGAGTTTTGAGGTCAGGTGGCTGAAATTTAAGTTCCTCTCGAAATAGGACAGTAAGAGGTGATATGCAGGTGGACTAGGAGAGCGTAGACGAGATGAGTTTTGTTTCGGATTTATTGACTATTTCATTTAGGTACAAAGCTAAGTCAGTGTTGCATCCGATGAGTTTTGTTTCGGATCCATTTCATTTAGTTACAAATCTAAGTCAGTGTTGCATCAGGCAGTAGTTAAGTGCGTCTATCAGTCCGGGAGCAAAAATGTCTTAGGCTCCAGTGCTGGTTCTCATTCTTAAAATGTGACTTTAGGCTAGTTATTTAACTTTAAATATGAGATAGAGATAATAATAGTACTGTCCTCGAAGGGTGGTTTTAAGATGGAGTGGGTTTAACACAAATTTAAAGTGCTTAGGAAAAGTTGGGCTCAGTAAAAGTTATGTGGGATTATTTGTTGCTGGTAGGACATCAGATGGCAATGTCCAGTCGACACCTGGTAATGTGACAGTGGAGTTTAGGGAAGAGTTAGTGATGGCAATAGTTATTTTCATATAGGCAATAGTGGTAGCCAGACATTAGATGAAATGACAAAGTTACATCAACAAGCCAAAAAAAAAATAAGAAAGAAAAAGAAAAAAAGTAAACAAAGACCCGAATTTGGGGAAATACCTTAAATTTCCATTTCCAGTGTCATTTCAGCTTGGCACTGTTTTTCCTTATAAATTAACAAGGCGGTCAGTTTGCATAGTTGCTTCTAAACAGTGACTTGATGATGAACTATTTAGTATAAGAGAAATTTATTTAGTTTAATAATCTACTTTGTACCATTTCCAGCATACTTCACTTACATAATGAAACTTTGCCCTGTGTACGTTTGATATATGCCAATAAATAAGAAATTTGCTGAGGTAGAAATTGAATTTGGGCCGTCACTGTGTTAAGAGTCTTCTGCCTACCCCTGGAGCCTCCTTTTCCATTTCAAGCAGTTCAAAGGGAAATGCTCATTAAGCTCATGTAATTTCATGACTCACAGCTGGGTTTGATGATAGTAGTGAGATTGGTTTTCAAACTGTTCATCTCTCATGTTGAAATAAAATTTTTGGGTGGTTTGATTTAAAAGCAAGAAACCAAGCTCCTACGTTCTTAGATATAGTGTCGTAGGAACAGAGAGAGTTGTTGTTAGAATTTACTGCTGTTTTGTGCAGGAGTTTGGCAAAGCTGTCTGATGTAAAAAGACACTTAGAAAGTTAATGATATAATAAGAATGCTTTGCATTTTTACAGGACTTTCCAGTTTAAAGAACCCTCTCACATTGCATTTGGTCCTCACAAAAGAATTCTGTTGGTAAATTTTATTCTGATATATAAGTCAGGTCAGGCATCTTTTATGTTCCAAACCTTCCAGTGGCCTCCTATTGCGCTCTGAAAAAAAGCCAGAGTCCTTAGAATAGTCTAGTTGCCCTATAGCACCTTGTCACAATTGCTCCCTGTCCTTGTTCTCAGACCTCATTTTCCACTATTCTCTTCCCCTTCTATCACTGTGCATCAGCTATCCTGGCTTTCTTACTCTTCCTTCAACAAGCTAGGCATGGACCTGCCTCAGGGCCTTTGCTCATGCCGCTCCCTTTGTTTGACCCCAGATATTAACAGGGCTCTTTCTGTCACTTCCTTCCTGTGTCTGTCCAAGTGATACCTTTTTGCATGAGACCTTCCGTGACCATTCTCTGAAACCTCCTTCTTGTGTAATTTTCTCCTTAACGTTCGTGACCATCTGACATACTGTGTTCTTAAATAGCTTTTTGTGTGTGTGTACTCTGTATATTTCTGTATATTCTCTCCATAAGATTATAAGCTCCATGATGGCAAGGATTTGTTCATGTTGTATGCCTGACACCTGGAAAAGTGCTTGGCTGTCAATATGTTAGATGATTGAATTTTACAGATAAACAAATTGAAATTCTGTCAACTTAAATAACTTTCCCAGGCTTGTGTCTAAAAAATCTCTAGTCGTGTCTCCAAAGCTCACGATTTTTCACTGGCACATTCTGCCTTTTTAAAAATACTTAAGAACCTATTCTAAATCACTTTTTACTTTGTGAAATAGAATTAGCCCTTATCACCTTAATACATTTCCTTCAAGTCATGATTTCACCTGTGATGCTTTAACAGCCAGTATGTGGTTAGAGCAGGCATTTGTTCCCCCATTGGTATCTGTGTTGTTCTCAGAAAGAATGTTCTCAAAAAGACAACAGCAGAAAGAAGCTAACATCCACAAATTGTTGTTCTGTTTATTTTTTTAAAGAAAGCTGCCAGATAATTGTACCTGTATTATTGGGCCTTTATAGATTAAAAATGGTTAGACTTTCCCCACTCTGATTTGTGTATTTTGCATTTCACATAGGAAGCCATTGAAATCTGACCAAGATAGGAGGCCTTTATTACATAGTTTTTGGAAGGCTACAAGAGCACAAAAGTGGTGTTAAATAAATTTGCTAATTGTTCTGTTCTGCTACTTTGAACCTTTTAGACAATCTTGACATAATTCTCCTCCCATCTCCTGAATGCTTCAAGAATCAAGATGTGTGTTAAAATTAACTATGACAAACAGGTTAGGGTAAAGGAAGCTTTTTTCCTTAGCATCATGTACTGTAAATGGAAACAGTCCTCCAAGATGAGCAAGACAAAACTCAACCTCCCCTCTTAACTTTTCTGAGCATTGTATTTTTGGTGATGGATCTTTTACCCACCTTAATTTTAGGGAGAACCAAAAGAGTGAGATCTGAACTGAGTTAATATAACACAGTTCACAGACTCCCAAACTAAAGATCGCTTTTTGGGGAATTCCCTGGCAGTCCAGTGGTTAGGACTCCTCGCTTCCAGTGCAGGGGGCAGGAGTTCGATCCCTGGTCGGGGAACTAAGATCCTGCAAGCCGTAAGGCGCAACCAAAAAAAAAGTTAGAAAAAAAAAAATCACTTTTTGTATATGAATGAACTTTTTTTTTTAAAGTCATTGGGCAATCCTTGTTTATGCTGAGTATGGTTAAGGTAGTTAGTAAAAATAACGACATATATATTATAGCTCACAGAAAACACTAATACCCTGCATTGTGCCTGGAAATCTTCTAACCAGCTGTTTTACCTAGCTCCAAAATGACTTACGGTTGACCTTTGTAATCACAGATGCCCAACACTATTTGTCCATGCCTTGCTTCTGAACAGCATTCTGCCTGAAGCCTGGTTGTTCGTGTATTTGTCTTATCTCTCCTGCAGATTGCTGAGTCCTCAAGAATCAGCACAGAGCTTACTCATGTCTGTTATCTCTCACAGGGCTACTGCTTTCCAGGTACTAGGTGCTTAATAAAATGTTTAAATGGATTTGTTAGGGGGAGAATAGCCTTCTGAATTGAAAACGTTAAATTGTTAATTTAGGTTCAGTAGAATTTGTGTTAAATTGTTTTATATTACTTGAAACTTTTGAAAGTTATTAATTCACATGAATTGTACATTACATTTCCTACGTTGCTTACTCTGCCAGCTCCCTGGGTACGCTTTTGTCTTTCGAACCAACCAGCAGGTCCATTAAAATATTTGGTCACTCAGACCCTCTATTCTTTGACCAGATAGGAGAGTTTCTGCTTTGAATTTCCCACTACATTTTAGAAGTGAAGAACATTCTATCTGTATTGTAGAGCATTTAAGGATTATCAGATAGTACATTCATGAGTAGTTACACCCTCATGTGATTGTGCCCCCTGTACAAAATAAAACCAAGTTGACAGATAATTTGAGTGTCGTGGTTTTCTTGCCTGTTGCTTGGGGATTTTACTCTCCAGGACTCTTGTGAGTATGAACTGAGATAAAGTATGTTAAAGTGCTAGGTTGAAGTGGTTGGTTTGTAAATAGGACAATGATTTATAACCCAAACTTGGGCTTGGCTTAGGTGTGCACAATTCTCTTTTCATATAGTTTGGCCAAGATAGGTCATTTAAAAGCAACTTTACTAATAAATAACTAAAGGAAAAACAAAGCCCCGAACAAGAATTTGCAAAAGGACCGGATCAGAGAAATCTTTAGAGGGCCCACTCTTTACCATCATCTAACAAGTATAGTCACAAATTAGCTCAGCTGGGTGTGCTTATTACCTCGTGAGTTTCTTCTCCCATCTTCCTCTGGGCTGGTTGGCTGGAGGCTGATATCATTAGCTGATTGCCGGTAGCCTCCTTGGCTCCCACATTACCACCTTGGGGAGGGAGCAGTCATCAGATCAGGGGCTTCTGTGTTTCATGCGGCTTCCCATTCATGGCTACTCAGTCACAGTTGCCTTTGTTTCTTCTAGAAACTTTGTCCTCCTTAGTGGGTTTTTTTCGCCTTTCTTGTTTGTTGGTTTGGGTTTTTTTTTTGTTTTTTTTTTTAAACCAAATCCTTGTGATTCTGGGCTCTTATTTATACCTACTGAAGATGGAGTGGATACTAAGTGAAGTCAGAAAGAGAAAGACAAACACCATATGATATCACTTATATGTGGAATCTAAAATGTGATGCAAATGAACTCATCTACGAAACAGACTCACAGAGAACAGACTTGTGGTTGCCAAGGGGGAGGAGGGGGAGGGAGGGTTGGATTGGGAGTTTGGGATTAGCAGGTGCAAACTATTATCTATAGAATGGATAAACAGCAAGGTCCTACTGTATAGCACAGGGAACTATATTCAATATCCTGTAATAAACCATAATGGAAAAGAAAAAAAATGATGGAGTGGATTAGCAAATATTAGCCAGTTCTCCCTGCTGCGTTTAAATGATTCTAATGCAAAGTCAGATTTGGGGCTGGGTCACTAGGCAGCAAACTGGGGCAGACCTCAAGGCTTTTGTTCATTTGCAGAATAAGTGTAGTAGTTGAGCCTGATTGGTTGAAAAGGTTGGTAACCTGAGTCTCCCGGCTTCTGCCAGCTCCCTGGGTACCCTTTCATCTTTCCTACTCAACCAGTCTAGTCCTTGGGGACCCAGAAGCTTTCTGTAATGGAGGCTCTGTGCACAGGGATATCAAATACATCTCACACAAAATATTTCTTCTTTCCCGTGCCGTGCCTTTGTGAAACGTTGGAAACACTCCTCCATCAGGCTCAGCTGTGGCACACAGTTGCTGGGAAGGAAGAGAAGGTGGTAGTAAGTGTTGTGTGTTTCACGTCCGTCTCCAGCCTAGTCTGGTTTCCTGGGGCCTGGTCTCTGCTCTTTTTCTTCATCCTGCAACGTTTGTAGCTGGCTTTCCTTAGGCTCCAGCCTCCCATTTCTCCCCCAGATTCTCTTTGTTGCCCTCAACAAACAGTGTGTATTCCCTCCAAACTGCGAGGACTTCCTAACCTGGGAGGTCCCGGCTTCTCTTTCTCCTCCTGGGTTGACCATCTTCTTAACCCCTCCTGGCCTCTGAGGCTGGCTGTGCTGGGTCTTCTCCCGGGCCGTGTCATGGGGCCCTGATCGTAGGATTAGGGGTTGGGGTGGGTTGAAAGCCCTTATTGGAGGGGTCTTCTGAGAGCCCAATTAGCTCCTTCCTGGGGCTGCTGCTAGGTTGTTAACGTTCTGTTTGGATTGTTCTATCCTTGTTTGCTGCTGCCACCCTTCGGTTCCCCTTCTGTAACTGTCCTGTAGCCACGAGCTAATAATTCAAGCATTTGCCTGGAGAAAATGCACTTGGTATTGCTGATAAATGGAAAAGGAATATACACAGGAGGTACAATGTCACTGCTTTGGATCAGCAGCTTATTTCTTTTTTAAAATTTATTCTATTAAAAGATAGTTGATTTACAATGTTGTGTTAATTTCTGCTGTACAGCAGAGTGATTCAGTTATACATATATATATTCTTTTTCATATTCTTTTCCATTATGGTTTATCACAGGATATTGAATATAGTTCCCTGTGCTATACAGTAGGACCTTGTTTATCCATTCTGTATATAATAGTTTGCAACTGCTAACCCCAAACTCCTAGTCAATCCCTCCCCCCTACCCCCTTGGCAACCACAGGTCTGTTTTCTATGTCTGTGAGTCTGTTTCTGTTTCCTAGGTAAGTTCATTTGTATCATTTTTTAAGATTCTACATATAAGTGGTATCATATGATATTTGTCTGACTTACTTCGCTTAGTGTGACAATCGCTAGGTCCATCCATGTTGCTGCAAATGGCATTTCGTTCTTTTTTATGGCTGAGTAGTATTCCACTGTATATATGTACCACATCTTCTTTATCCATTCATCTGTTGATGGACATTGGCTGTTGTAAATGGTGCTGCTGTGAACATTGGGGTGCATGTATCTTTTCAAATTATAGTTTTCATCTTTTCTGGATATGTGTCCAGGAGTGGGATTGCTGGATCATAGGGCAAGTCTATTTTCGTTTTTTTGAGGAACCTCCGTACTGTTCTCCACAGTGACTGCACCAATTTACATTCCCACCCACAGTGTAGGAGGGTCCCCTTTTCTCCACACCCTCTCCACAGCAGCTTATTTCTTCTCATCATCGTCGGCAAACGGGTATCGACCTGTTCCTTTGGGTAGGATGGTTGGAGATAGGCAAAAGCCTTTGGGTTCATCCACAGCGAATTATAAAGGATAACTACTAGGACCAGACAATTCATATTAGGTGCAAGCTGAGGGGCATAGAAGAGAGAGAGGCCATAGGAGGCCACATCTGGACCTTGTGGCCTGGACTGACTGGAGACAATTCTGTGAATGAGGTGAGACCTAAGTTGGGCCATGAAGAAAGTTTAGGATTTAGAAACAGCTAGTGAGTTTCAATCTTTTTTTTTTTTTAGCCTCAGATTGGCAACATGAAAATTGAAGACATAAAATCTAAGCTCTATTGTTAAAGCAAGAGTGAAGAACCTCACTCAGCCTGACTGTCACCACCTCCCAGAGGTACCCCCTGAGAGCGTCCCTGTAGAGCATGCTGGGAGTCTGAGGACCACTAGGATGAGGGCAGAGTTGGGCCAAGGGCCCTTCTAAGCTGAAGGAACCGCTTCAGGAGGCCCCGCGCAAGCACCACCAGCTTAAGGCGCCAGGTGGCAGTGGAAATGAGGGGGATTTTCTGGGGTAGGGCGGTTGGGGATGTTGGTGGTGAGGAGCATTCTGTCTCTGGGGCCGTAGCTGCTCAGCTTCAACTGCTGTTATATGGAAATATGGATTTCAGGTACAGTCTGAGCTTAGGAAGTCAGAAATACAGATTTGTATGTGAAAGTCTTAAAAACACTATAGCCAGGCCAAACAGAACACCTCCTGGCCACATCCAGACTGCAGGTGCTCTTCTGCCACCAATGACAGAGAGAGGTGACCATGTGACCTCTGAGTAAGAAGTCACCCGATGTGGCTAGAGGGCTGTGGGTTTGTGCAGAGAGTGGGGAGCGAGGCTAAAAGTGCCCCGGGTGCCACATTGGGCTGGGCTTTGACGACCTTGCTGGGGAATCTGAAATCTCCTGACCCCTGAGGGTTCTTTGAGGAGGGTGGTAACCAGGGTGCTGTGTGTTCTGGGAAGATGATCCTGATGGTGGTTGATGAATAGATTCAAGAGGTCACAGGTCGAGGCACCGAGATGGTTCGTTAAAGCTGTTTGGGCAGATGATGAAGTTTAAGGAGTTGGTTTGCAAAAGAAGGATAAAGTGAAATGTTGAGTTTAGCTTTCAGCCTGCTGCCCAGGATTTGTCCAGCTGTACATTTGTATCACTGGGTAGTTTCCAGCCCTTCATTTTTCTTCAAGCAGAGCAGCACAATTTTTTTCTTATTACGGTAAAACGCACGTAACATAATATTTATTATCGGAACCATTTTTAAGTGTTGTGATTCAGTGGCATTAAGTACATTCGTGTTTGTGCAACCATCACCACCATCCATCTCTGGAACTTTTCATCATCGCAAACTGGAACTGTACCCATTAAACAGTAACTCTCATTCCCCCAGCCCCCCGCACTAGCTAAACTCTGTTCATCTTTCTGTTTCATATTAAGTGGAATCCTGCAATACTTGTCTTTTTGTGTCTGGCCTGTTTATCTTAAAAACTAGCAAATTTTTTTTAATGTCTTTATTGGAGTATAATTGCTTTACAGTGGTATGTTAGTTTCTGCTGTATAACAAAGTGAATCAGTTATACATATACATATGTTCCCATATGTCTTCCCTCTTGCGTCTCCCTGCCTCCCACCCTCCCTATCCCACCCCTCTAGGTGGTCACAAAGCACCGAGCTGATCTCCCTGTGCTATGTGGCTGCTTCCCACTAGCTATCCATTTTACATTTGGTAGTGTATATATGTCCATGACACTCTCTTACCCTGTCACATCTCACCCCACCCCCTCCCCATATCCTCAAGTCCATTCTCTAGTAGGTCTGTGTCTTTATTTCCGTCTTGCCACTAGGTTCTTCATGGCTTTTTTTTTTTTTTTCCCTTAGATTCCGTATATATGTGTTAGCATACTGTATTTGTTTTTCTCTTTCTGACTTACTTCACTCTGTATGACAGACTCTAACTCCATCCACCTCATTACAAATACCTCCATTTCGTTTCTTTTTATGGCTGAGTAATATTCCATCGTATATGTGTGCCACATCTTCTTTATCCATTCATCTGTCGATGGACACTTAGGTTGCTTTCATGTCCTGGCTATTGTAAGTAGAGCTTCAGTGAACATTGTGGTACATGACTCTTTTTGAATTACGGTTTTCTCAGGGTATATGCCCAGTAGTGGGACTGCTGGGTCGTATGGTAGTTCTGTTTTTGAAACTAGCACAGTTTTGTAACTTATACTTTCCTGATTTGAAGGTAGAGTCTTTGAAAGAGAGAATGTGAAGTTAAAAAAATGTTCGAAAATCATTGACTGTTTCTCGAGGTTCAGCCTTGCTTCTGGGATCCCTCGCTGGGGACATTCACTTCACGTCTTCCTGTTGCCTCTGTCTATGGAGCATTAAGGAGGGGGGCTTGATGAATAAACGAAGCTACGAAGTAACAGACCAGGCCAATTCCTGAAGGCACTCATGCATGGCTTTGGTAGCCCTGTGGAAAGAAGGGCCATTTTTTCGAGGCCACAGCTAGGTCTGGGAGGTTCAGACTGGCGCTGAGGGTGAGTCTGAGAGGGTCCTGGGATAAAGTTTCCCTATTGATAGCCAGCCACAGGAGGCTCCTCTGAGAGCCTGGTTTTCCCGGAGGACTCAGATTTCTGACATTTGCATGCCTTGAGGTATCCGATTCCGCCACTGCATGCTTTCCAGTGGGAACAGAAGTGTAATTTGATTTTGAGTGTTTGGATTGAAATTGCTGGTTGGGGGCCCGGTTTTGTTTTAATGACGCATGTAAGTGGGACGTTTGCCCTTATACGCCATGTGCATATTTGAATGGATCTCAAATTAGGAAAAAATTTTTCCTTCGGTTTAATGTAATTTTTTGAAAAGAGTAGTCAAGTGTTCTTTGAGAGTTCTAGAGGTGGGAAATAATCTCGCTGTGGCTTATTGGCACAGTTGTCAAAGACTTGTTTAGCTAATGCTAATAATGTGCAGGCACTGTCAGGGATGTTAGAAGTCACTGAAGTTCAACCTCTAAGCCTCTGCATTTTACCTCCGAGGGCATTAGGAAATTTCAGGATGCTACATGTAAAACATTTTGCATCAGGAGCAATATATTACAGATGTCAATGAGTAAAGACGTTGGAATAGTGACTATTAATATTAAGTGGAGTGTGTCCGTGTCCAAAATAGAAGGATCAAGATGGCAGATGCCGTAAAACCAGGAACCGGGGATGGTTAGCGGAGGGGAGAAACAATTTAGAAGGGTCAGCATGATACGTTTCATTAAGTATCTGGAGAACTGGCAAGTAGTAGAAGAACTGGATTTTTTACGTGTCGTATTCTGGAGAAGAACAAAAATTACTGTGGAGAGATTGTAGCTCCAAATTAATAAGGACTTTCTAATATTTAGATGACCATGAAACCAAAACAAGCTGCACTGGGATATAGAGGAGATTCTGGTACTCATCATGGCTAATGATAGAACTGCAATCAAATTCTTAATTACAACGAACATTCATCCCTATTTCACAGGTGAACTTTGACAGCAGGGCCTGTATTGTCCACTAGGCTCTTCTGGAGGCAGCCTGCCACCTGCCAGGTTCTTACTGATTTTCAGTGAATGAAATTAAAGTATTTTCAAATGCCTGATTTGTGTTTATCCCGCCGTCCAGTTTGCACTGAGTAATATATGCATCCAACTTTCTTTAAAATGTTTATTGTTTTTGGTCTTGATGTATCTAAAATGTCCTTGCCCCATTTTTTTGGTTCTTTTTTTTTTTTCTTTAATCTCGTGGATGGTTGCAAAATGCTTACATTCAGTGTCAGCATATTAGTTGTAACCTTTTATTGCTGTTGATATCTATAAGCACGTTAAGTAAATCTTCATTTTGCTGACCTCTTTGAGGGTGCATGGCATCAGCAGATTCCCTTTGAGTGGACAGGTAAGAGATTAGCGGAATCAAGTCCATTTTTTTCCCCCCCTTTTTGCTTTGTGTTCTCCAGAGCAGCAAGATTCATTGTCTAGCAAGAGGGAAACTGTGTTAAATGGCAGAATTTGTCTTCCAGTTAATGGTTTAAAGAGCGGATGTAAATTATACAGCTTGTTTGCACAGCGTCTGATAGGTACACGCTAGGGGAATTCTGTTGTAAAAGCTGTTAAGCAAGACAATTATTTTGACTCAGCCAGATTCATAGCATAATAATTAATAGCACAAGAGCTTTTCCATATAAAAATTGGCTTATAGATAATTTGAGATGGCAGTTGCCTCTTCTGAGATCAGTAAGGCTGCTTTGCCAGACTGATTTCCATCTTTAGCGAAGGAAAAGCCTTCTGGGTCCTCCCATGAGGAATTCCTGGGGTCATTTGTTAACCTGCTGACCAGTCAAGGGAGGTCACTGGGAGCGGTGGATCCATGTGGCCCCAGAGCGACCATCTCAGGGTGCCCTGCAGGTATGGAGAAGGTGTTGTAGGAGGCCTGCGAGAGTCGGACTATGTGGAGTTCTTTAAACTGGAGTTGCAAATTACCTCCAAAAAAGGGCAGATGGGTATTGGTGGTGGGGACATGATGACTCTTGTTCCTTGAAAATATTTTTTCTCCTTTTGTCATGTGTTCTGACCGTTCTCCCCCCTCTATGCTTTGTAGGAAACCGGGTCTCTTGAAGAATCTACAGATGAGTCTGAGGTAAGGTGGGGATTCAGGAACCTGGGAATTTCTAGCTAAGCCAGCATCTTGAGCTGGTCATGCCTTGTTAAATGCAACATTCCCTGGAACTTGGCGTGGTAAATTAGGGCCATAGGTGATTAAACCTTGGGGAAGGACATGCCGGTCATCTTTAAAAATATTAAATGGATTTACTTGAAAAATAAACAGGAAAAGGAACACAAAGCTTTTTCCTCATTTTGAACAGTATTTTAACCTGAAGCATGTTGGCAGTGGCGAAATTGATGCAAAGTTTCCAAACCAATCTCGACACTTAAAAACCTATTTTTAAAAATAGCCACTGTTGGGTCTGCAATACTTACTCTTTCTTTTTTCTTTTAATGAATATGGTGTGCTCATTGGTATAGTTTCTGAATCATTGAAATGGTCATTTATTTCATAAAATAAAAAGGGAAGTAACTACCTTAAAAGCTGTTAGGGAGCTAAGTTGTATTAACGATTGAATTTAAGGAGAAAAAAGTAACATATAAAGGAGGGCTTTAAAAAAATTTCTCAAGGCTATGCATAAAAAATAAGTTTAAGCGTAACACTGATTAATTAGTTTATTAGTTTTATAGATGGACTAATAACAATAATTACTTTTTCCCTTTTAGTATTTCGTTTGGCTCAGAGGAATATAAAAGTATTTATGATAACCTTTTGGAAATCCACACCAATGTGATATTTAATATAATCTATTACATTTGGATTGATGTTACAGATAGTTATTATCTTTTTTGCTTTTGTGGGGGAAAGGGGGAGTTATACATATTCTTCTAGAGAATATCTTACATATCATGCCATCATGCATTTGTAGTTTGGCTGTAGAGTTGTGGTTCCTAACATTTTCACTACTAAGGATCTCTGATACTCTCTTCAAAGCCCCTGGTAGGGTGTTACTGAATTTGCTTATAGATAGGATATAATAGTTGTTAATTTTTAATGAAGCATTGAAAGCGTTTCAGAGCAGCACCATTTTTATTTTTGGAAAGTTCTACTTAACTGAGAAGGCCTTGTTCTCAGAATCACCGGTTCAGAATCCTGCAGGGTCAGAGCCCCGTCCAGGAATTTCATTTCAGACATCAGGAAAATGTTGCCAGCCACCTACATCTCAATCTTTCCCCACATCCTTCAGACACTAAACGGATCCAGAAGGAAAGCAAACAAAAGCACGCATAACCCCCGTCTCCAGCATAGTTAGGAAACAGGGAGTACTCTAAAATTCCAAATAAGTGGGAAAATAAGTATCTGAAACCAGCAAAGAGCCAGCTCTGGACTGACTGGAGCTGAGGGTCAGATGGATGGGAATGAGGGGAGAGTAGCTGAGCCCCGGCGGTGGCAGGAAACGGAGGGAAATCATAAATCATGCCCCATCCTGAGTGGGGAGGTTGTGAGAACAGGTCTGAGACGGGTGGATCTGAGCACTGACTGTGCTGGAAATTTTTTTTTTTTTACTTTCATTTGCATTTATTTTTTTGCCGCATTTATTCCCAGGCCATAGGTTTTTGTTTCTTCAGTTTTTTTCTGGGATACCTTTTTCTTCTGTGCAACCTCCTCTTCTGGTTTAGGAACAGTCTGTTCTTTTTCAGTACGGATCATCTCAATGTGGCAGGGAGAGCTCATGTATGGGTTGATCCGACCTTGAGCTCTGGAAGTCCTGTGCCACGTTGTGGGGGATTTGTTCACCTGGCTGTGCCCAATGACCAGAGAATCTACATCTAAGCCGTTAAGTTCAGCCTTACTCTCTGCAGTTTCGAGCATGTGCAGTAAGAATACAGCACTCTTTCTGGGCCACTGACCCTGCGTCCAGCCCCACTGTTTGGCCTGGGCACACCTACCAACTCCACCATTGTAAGGACAGAATGGCACACATTGCTTCTGTAAAGTAACATCCTTCAGATACTTGGTGGCTTTTGGATATGCATACCCTTAATGGTCTGGGCAGTTTCATGAGCGTTCTTAAAGTGAACATGAAGATTTGAACCTCTTGCATGATTTTGTGGGGTTTTCTGGGTCAAGTACATAGCGAACCATTTTTAGAGGTCACCTCAGGCCGCTTCCTGGAAAAGCAGAAAATTTAAAGAAAGGGGTTTGAAAATGCATGAAACACTGGCAGTACAGCATTGGGGTGGGACTGCTTCTCGAGAGAAGGGGAAGGCATCCCCTGGAGGCCTGGTGGTGAAGGGAAAAGGGAAAAGCAGGGAAATTCAGGGTGCCCAGAAACAAACAATATCATAGAGTTAGGAGATTTACCTATTCTTCTCGCCCCACCACCAAGAAAAAGATGCCACTTATTAAAGAAAACGTCCTTCATTTACCAGTGTAACTAAGAAACCTAGTAAAACACCCAAATACCTCACCTCTCCGTGGGAGCGCCTGTTGGTGCTGTCCAGGAAAATCTAAGACATTTAAAAATGATCTGAAACGGCAGGTAGCATCTGTATAAAACTACTATAGGAAAAAAAAGTGAGAATCAAAAAATTTCCAAGAGAACAGTGACATAACACTCCATCCTGAGTTGAATATCTTTAAACAAGCCTTTGCAGATGTGAAAAACTATCTTAAACCAGAAATTTAAAATCTCAGAACAGAAATGAATCAAAAAACTAGGAAGTGAAGGAATAAGAGTTGACCACACTCAAGAAAGAAATGGAAAGAAAAGGAAACTGAGACCCAAAAAGGAACCTGACCATCTAAGGTTGTAGCTGTTTCGTGGGAGAAATGGGTTCAGATTCTAGTCCCCAGACTCTGGGCTCTTTCGGTCATTTTGCCTTGCAGCCCTGGTGCCTTCTCAGGATGGTACCTCAGGTTCATATCTCAGCTGTGCTTCATAGTTGCTGCGTGACCTTGGGCATAGCACTCAACCCTTGTATTCTTCAGTTTCCTCCTATGAAAAATGGGAGTTACTGCTAACCTTGTATGGTTGCTTTGAGGATTAGAGAAGATTGATGTTTGCAAAGCATCTTATTTGGCATTTAGCACACGGGAAGCACTCCGTGAATATTAGTGATCCTCAGCTTGTATTTTAGCTGTGGTGCCAGTGACTGATTTTACAGGCTGGTGCTTTAACCTGAGGGCTTGGAGAGACTCACCACTGGCTCTGAAGTGGTTACCCTCCCAGAGATGACTGATTCTAGGGAGTTTACGGACGACCAGAATAGTCAGGCTGGCGGTAGAGCCGAGTTTAGGCTTTGTAGGTATAGTGAGTTGGCTTGCACTCCAGTCTCTGGAGAAGTTTTTCTTGGATTTCTCACTCAGTTTGAGCCACGTTCCACTTCTAGGATTGGGATTGGTATTGGTATTGAGACACCACTTGGTGGCCAAAGAATCTTTATTCTTTCTTTTCTTCCTCTCTCTCTTCTTCCCATTAGGTTTTGTAACTGTTAATTAAGCTTTCTCAGGGCAGGCATTTCCTTTATGTGCATATACCTCTTGTTTATTCAAGTGCTGAGGTGATTTCCATTTTTGTGAACAACAATACATAAGTGTTTTCAACCATGTAATATAACAATTTATTTTTCTATCACTTTATGAAATGCTGCATTTCATATAAATTGGGCTTTCACGTTACAGGAAAACCATAGTGTTAGGTTATTCTGAAGTTCTTTTTTAAACTTTTAGTTAATTATTAATTTAAAAACTTTTAGTTGTGTTATGTAAAATATACATAACATAAAATGTACCATCTTAACCATTTTGAAGTGTACAGTTCAGTGTCATTAAGGATATTCACATTGTTGGGCAACCTGTTTCTGGAACTTCTCTCCACCAACACTTATTTTCCTTTTTGTTTTTGTTTTTTGATAGTAGCTATCCTGACGGTGTGAGGTGATATCTTACTGTGGTTTGATTTGCATTTTCCTAATAATTAGTGATGTTAAGCGTCTTTTCATATGCTCATTGGCCATTTGTGTATCTATGGAGATATATCTATTCAAGTCCTTTGCCCATTTTCTAATCGAGTTGTTTGTTTTTCTGTTGAGTTGAGGAGTTCTTTATATATTCTGGATATTAACCCTTTATCAGGTGTAGATATGGATATCAGATAGATACCTGGATATTAACCCCTTATCAGATAGATACAGATGCAACTCAACAACCTGTGGATAGGATGGATAGATGGATAGCTAGCTAGATAGATAGGTAAAGGTCTGTAGAGTTATAAGTGATTTACCTTTATCTTTATCTATGTATTATATATAAAGGAAAAAAGAATATATAAGGAACATATATTTATCTATGTGTATCCCTTTTCAGTATATGAATTACAAATATTTTCTCCCATTCCATAGGTTACTTTTTCACTCTGTTGAGTGTATCTTTTGATATACAGAAGTTTTCAATTTTGATGTAGTCCAGTTAATCTATTTTCACTTTTGTTTCCTGTGCTCTTAGTGTCATATCCAAGAAATCATTGCCAAATCCAATATTATGAAGCTTCCTCCTGTGTTTTCTTCAAAGTTCTTATTTTACTGTGTTTGAGAAAAGAACACAGAATGCTCAAAATTGTCCATATGTTTTTCACTAATCTTGAAAACTGCAGCCAAAGGAAATGAATTTGAGGTGTGGAGTATAATTAGAATAATCGAAAGTGGTGTTTATGTCAGGATGTCAAACTTTAAGAATGTTAAGTTGTTCTTTACACTTAAAGTAGAAATTCAAAACCAGATTACAACCAAGATAGTAAGTAATGTTATTTAATAAGCTGGACAGTTAGGGGTCTTATATTCATGTTAATACTTAATTATGGCAAATTTGGAGGATGACTAAACTGGCCCTCATGTCTGGGATTTTTTGTTTTTAATATACAGTCTACTGTTTATTCCACCTTGAACTGATGAGCCAGACTATTTCTTAGACGGTGTCTTGTAAAGCTTAACAAAGAAATATGTTGTCTTCGAAAGGATTTCATTCCCCTTTTGAAGCTCTGAGATGTTTTCAGTTTCCAGGGCTGACGGCTGCTATCACGTAGGCGGTAGCAGAGCGCTCTGGGAATACAGAGGAGCGGATGTTTGGTCAGGAATGGCTTCATTAGCAGTCTTCAGGAGCTATTACGGAGGATGAGTCTGGGCAGAGAGGCTGGGCAGGTCTCTGGGAAGGAGGGAATGTAGGTGCCGAGGCCAAGTCATGAAAGCGCGTGCATGTTCAGCCAGCTGCGATGAGCTCTGTGTGGCTGGCATGCAGGAGGAAGTTGGGGAGACGAGGTTAGACAAGGAAACTAGGGTGCGGATGTGAAGCTCCTAATGTGTCGAACCTGGCAGTTTGGACATGACCCTGTGGACACGGGGGCGGGCGGCAGAGGGGAGGCAGCCAAAGCCTTGATTGTCAGGCGTGGGGATAGGGGCTGGTGACAGATGAACTGGCCGGAGAGACCCATGGCAGGAAGTTTCCAGTGGAAGCCCCCATTAGAGATGGGGTAGAGGGGCCTGGGCCAAGCAGAAGGCAGAGAGGAAATACTTCTCAAGTTCAGTGAACAGGAAGTGTAGGCTGGTATGTGAGAGATGAGCTAGATGGGGCGGGGGTGTGTGGTCCAAGATTTCCAAAATATCTAGTGCTGCTGTATGGTGGGAAACAGAGTAAACCCCATGATTAGGCAGTTAAAGGCAAAAGACATTCTAAGCCTAAAATTTGATACCTCTGTGTTCAATTTTTTTTCCTCAAAGGTGGTACTTTTTAATTCATTGGTGACTCCTTTTATTAATGGCTTTGTTCTGGCTGAAACAAGCAATAAACTTTTACACACACACATGCAAGTGAGCAAGCTAATATCTGGGATTTTATTTTTAAAATGCTACAAGTTACTGCTTATAGAGGAAGGTTCTGAGCTCTCTTTGGAGCAAAGATGGTATTGTGGAATGAGCACAGTATTGGGCATCTGTTTGGATAATGAGGCTCATTAGAAAAACAAGCACGTTCAATGTAGGAAACAGTGCTTCCGTGTATTAATCGGCCCTATGACTTGACCATGATTACCGCTTCTGTTTTACAGATGAAGAAACAGACTTAAGAGTGTTTAGTTAACTTGCCCAGGGTCACCTGGCTTGTAAATCGATTAGAACCCAGCAGTCTGACTGCAAGTTCTGGTCTTGTCACCTCAGTTACGCTACCTTCAACTTCACCTTGACCTCTGTAATTTTATGCCAGACTCTTCCTCTATGCACTTTTATAGAATTAGACAGGCCTTAAAGAAAAAAACCTTCCTTAGAACTTCTGCCTATGTATAAAATGATATTTTGGGTGATGTTACAGAGTTTGGCTTATTCAACTAGTAGGATAAGACATCAATTTTAGAATCTTTTTTTTTTTTTTAAGTTTAATTAATTAATTAATTAATTTATGGCTGTGTTGGGTCTTCGTTTCTGTGCGAGGGCTTTCTCTAGTTGTGGCAAGTGGGGGCCACTCTTCATCGCGGTGCGTGGGCCTCTCGTTATCGCGGCCTCTCTTGTTGTGGAGCACAGGCTCCAGACGCGCAGGCTCAGTAATTGTGGCTCACGGGCCTAGTTGCTCTGAGGCATGTGGGATCTTCCCAGACCAGGGCTCGAACCCGTGTCCCCTGCATTGGCAGGCATATTCTCAACCACTGCGCCACCAGGGAAGCCCCCAGTTTTAGAATCTTGAACTGGCTTTCTGTTCTGGAGAAGAGAGGATTGTCTAGCTAATGTATATATGACATTAATAATCTAATAAAATTCCTGTTTTGTCATAAAATAAATTGTTATTTATTTACAAAATAATTAAAACATATTTATAAATAATTATAAACATACGTATAACATACTTATTTATAAAATAATGTTAGTTATAAGTTATATCCCCTTTGAAAAGTACATTCATCTCTGTGTGCAGAAATTTAGCCACAAGAATGTGCATTACAACTTTGTTTTTATTATAAAAATTGGGAACAGGCTAAATATCTAGAAATAAGGAATTGCATTATCTTTTTAATTTAAAAAAGCTCTTTACAAAAATGCAATTTAGAGGTAGGGGTGATTGGCAAGCTCTTTTTGTAAATGTTTAGATAGTAAGTACTTAAAGCTTTGCAATCAAAGAGGCAATACTGAGGATATTATGAAGGTATGTAACCATATAAACATGTAAAAACCCTTCTTCGTTTGTGGGTTGTACAAAAACAGTCATCTGGCTGGATTTGGCTGTGGGCTGTAGTTTGCTGATTCCTGATTTAGAGTATAATCCAGTTTCTCTTCACCCTCCAAAGTCCACATATGATCATAGAAAGAAAGACTACAAGGCCATATTATCACTGGGTCATGTGACTCTTATTTATCATAATCTGCCTTCATTTTTCTAAATTTTTCATAACATATGCATTACTTGTATACTTAGCAAAACAATACAATTATTACTTTTTAACAAAATTTGTTAATGTCTGTATATATTACAGAACTTTTGGATTGCAAAGCTGTGGAACCCAAAATAAAACTGCATGTCCTTCCTTCCCTACCTCAAACTCAAACAGGGAGTTAAGGAAAAAGTTTGGTTTATTTCTTGCCCTCTTTATTTTATCCAAGGTTTTATATAAAACCAAAATTGTTTTTACTCTAATAAGCATTTTTTTCTTGAGTTTTTTAAAAGTTTAAAATTTTGAGATAATCGTAGATTCACATGCCATTGTAAGAAATAATACAGAGGGTTTCTTTATACCCGTCACCTAGTTCCCAAAGGGTAACATCTTGGGTAACTCTAGTACATCACAACCAGGACATGATATGATATGTGATGGATATTGATGCAATCTACAGACCAGACCTTATTCAGATTCCATCAGTTTTATATGCATTCATTTGTGTGTGTGTTTGATTCTGTACACTTTTATCACATGTGAAGATTCCTGTGACCACCAGTGCTGTCAAGATACAGAACAGTTTCATCACAAGATGAAAAATAAGTTCCCTTTTAAGTCACAGCCACTCCCTCCCCCTCCTCCACCACCTGGCAACCACTATTCTGTTCTCCATCTCTATACATTTGTCATTTCAAATGTATTATATGGATGGAACTGTACCGTGTGTTTACCTTTTGAGATTGACTCTTTCCTACTCTGCCACTCTTTTCATTGGCGTGGTTAGACCATTCACATGTAAGGGAATTATTGACATATCAGGGTTTCAGTCTGCTGGGTTTTTTTCTGTTTGTTTTCTCTGTTTTTCATTTCTCTTGTTTCTCTTTTCTTCCCTTTCTGTGAGTTGCTTGAACATTTTTCTGAGATTCCATATTGATTTATTTATAGTGGTTTTGAGTACATTACTTTGTATGGCTTTCTTAATGGTTGCTCTAGGTGTTAAAATATGCATACAAAACTGGTCACAGTCTACTGGTATCCAGGACATTTTACTACTTCTAGTCACATTTAGAAACCTTACTTTTATGTCCCTTTACCCTTCCCATTTTTTAAATACAGTTGTCTTAAATATTTACTTTGTTCATTGAGCACCACATCAGTTGGTATTAAATTTTTTAATTCAACTATCAAATATGCTTTAAGAAACTCATGAAAAGAGGGATAATCTGCTATGTTCACCCCATTATCACCCATTTTTATGTTCTTTTAAAGTTCTAAGCCTTCTTCAGTTTTCTTCTATCTTCTGTTCCTTCCTGTTTAGAAAACTTCCTTTAGCCTATTCTTTAGGGATAGATTTGCAAGCGACAAATCCTCTTAGTTTTTCTTCATCTGAGAATGTCTTTATTTCGCTTTCATTCTTAAGGGATATTTTTACCGGATATAGCATTAGTGGTTGACAGTTCTGTTCTTTTAGAACTTGAGAAATTATGTGCCACTTCCTTCTGGCCTCTGTCATTTCAAATGAGAAATCTGTTGTCATTTGAATTGGTACTCTCCCATAAGTAATGTGTCATGTTTCCCTGGCTGCTTGCAAGATTTTTTTTTACTTTAGCTTTTAGAATTTTAATTAGGATGTCTCTTGGAGTGGTTTTCTTTGATTTCTCTTCTTTGGAATTCGTTTAGCTAATTGAATCTGTAGGTTTATGTCCTTCACCAAATTTGGACAATTTTCAGCCATCATTTATTTGAATATTCTCAGTTCCTCTATCTTCTCCTTCTGGGACTTTGATAATGTGAATATTAGCCCTTTTGTTATTGTTCCACAGGTCCCTGAGACTGTTCATTTTCTTCAGTCTATTTTCTCTTTGTTGTTCAGATTGGGTAAATTCCATTGATAGATCCATAAGTTCATTGGTTTTGTCCTTGTCATCTCTACTGTTGAGCCCAACCAGTGAGTTATTTCTTTTGGGTATTGTATTTTCCAATTCTAAAGTTTCCATTTTTTAAATGACTCATTTCTTTGCTGAAATATCCTATTGTTCCATTTGTTTCAGGAGAATTTATAATTGCTTGTTGAAGCACTTTTATGATGGCTGCTTTAAAATCCTTGCCAGATAATTCCAACATCTGATTCATTTTGTTCTTATGATATACATTTTAATGGAAGACAATATTTAGATCATGAAGAATTATCAGTTACTTCCATTTTATCAGGTTCACTTATTTCCATGTGTTGTGCTCATTGCTTTGCATGGATTATTTCATTTAATATGGACCACAGTCCTTTTAAGTACTATATTAGGCAGGATGCTGCAGTAACAAACAGTTCCAAAATTGTAGTGGTTTGACATAGCAGAGATTTATTTCTGAGTAGAATCAGTGGCACAGGGAGAGGAAATTGAGGCAAAAGCCATATAGAAATGTCATCATCTTCCATAAGGCCTTTCCTATTTGTGGACCAGGTACAATGTGCTGTGGAAAACTTTCATAGAGCTGGAAACTGAAGCAGTTCTGCTTCATAGAGATATGTATTTTTTTAAACGCTGCTTTGAATAGGTTCTCAGTGTACTGTTTATTTAGAAGTATATGCCACCTTTGTTTAGAGGAGTTTAGTGGGTTGTACAAAGAACTTTGCAGTAGAAGCATCAAATTGTTAGCCTAACCTTTCAAGATTAAACTTGCACAGCAAAGAGGAGAATAACAAGGGGAAAACCATCAGGCTAAAGAGGGTTGGCAAGGAAAGAGAAGAGCACCGAATGGAAACTGGTATGTAGTGAAGTCTGCTTTCTACCAGGTAAGGGTTTCAGTGACCTTTAGTTATTCATGAATGCAACTGAATAGATAAACGAAGGCTTATTCTGCCTATGGTGTGTTCCTTTGAATTGCATGTGAATTACATGACCTGTGCCTGGGCCATGGCATGTAATAACAGAGGGTTAGTTACTGTCACTTCTGTCTTTATAATTTTTGTTACCATTATTTATAAACATGCCTCCTAAGTGATGTCCATTCAGATCTGGCTTAGTTTTTGCAACTATCACAATTAGGAGGTCTTGAATATGTTAGATATATTAATTTTACTAAACCAAGAAGACTGACAAATAGCTGAACCTATTTAAAACAAACCTATACACAGTTTATGTTGAACGAGGAATTAATTTTAAAATGTACCTTCTCGGTGCATCTGCCACAAGGAGAATTCTTTTTCAGTTTTGTTAAAATGAAAACCAGTCATTGTGAGAAATCAGGAGATAGGTTTTTTAAATCAGAAAATGCATCACAGAAAAATAATTTATTTATTTTACCTGGTAGGTAGAACATTGTGAATCATTTATTGAAACTTAAATTGGTTCTTTATATCTATTAATTTTAATAAACAAATTTATAGCAACTGGTAACTAAAATGGTAATGTACCTTGTTAAGAAATTGATTGGTGAGAGAAAGGGAGCATGGGGTTATAATATTGTATCCTTCCAAATAGCCCTTGGATTAAAATTTTGCTTTTTCATTTAATGAGCTATTAATATTAACAGGTTCTGCTGATTATTGCATCATTCAGGCAAGGATAAACATTCTCTGTGAAGCATATATTATAAAAGTGATATATTTGGAAACTTAGTAGAAACTTTCCGGATGTAAGATTTGTGAAACTGTATTTCTGCTGCTGGTTCGAGATTGAGAAGATGAACGTGACTTTTTCTGGTATGACATATATTTGAACAGAATTTACAATTTCACTAGGAGAAATTTATAATTTACATAGGAGGAGAATTATTTTAGACAGCCCAAGATGGACTGATTATTTTATTTATACAACAAATATTTATTGGATACTATTATGTTTTGGGTGCGAGGATACACCAGCATTTGATAAAGGAGGCAGACAGTAAACAAAAACATATATATCAGGCGGTAATACATGTTATGGATAAAAGTAAAATAACATTGGGTAAGAGGACTGTGGAGTGGGCTGAGGGATGGGATGCTCTTTTATCCTGGACAGTAGGGGAGGGTTCTCTAATAAGATGACATATAAGTAAATATCCAGGGGAAAGATCTCATAGGTGAAAGGAAGAGCAAATACAGTACCTTCAGTTGGGGTCCTGCTAGAGGTCTTCGAGGATACAAGCAGGGCTGGAGCAGAGTAATAGGAAATCATGTCTGAGAAGTAATGAGTGGTCAAGAACTAGAGCCTGTAAGTCAGCTTATGGACTTTGGTTTTTACCGTGCATAAGATGGGAAGCCATTGGAGGATCATTGTTTGGTAAGATCCCTTTGGATGACGTTTGAAAAAAGTCAGGGAGGTGGTGGCAAGTAGGAAGCAGTGAGACCAGTTAGGAGGCTTTGGCAAAACTCTGGCTAGAGGTGATGAAGATTTGGGGCAGTTTTTGCAGTAGAGCCAATGGATTTCTTGACTAGGAGGTAGACGTGTAAGTGAAAGAGAGGAATCAAGGATGAGCAACTAGAATGATGGAGTATGTTAATTGAGATAGGGGAAGACTAGCTAGCGCTGGTTTTGGTGCTCAGGGTGAGTTGCTGGTGATGGTGGTAGTTGGGCGGGATGGGTAAATCAGAAATTCCATTTGGGGTATCTTAAGTTGGAGATGTCAATTAGCCATCCAAATGGAAATGTCAAGTCGGCAGTTGGATAAAAAAGACCAGTGCAGGTCTGGACTGAAGATAAGAATTTGTGAATCAGCATTTGGATGGTGTTTAAAGCCATGAAACTGGATGAGATCATTTAGGGCGTGAGGACAGATACATAAGAAGCCTGATGTCTGGACCCAGGCGTACTCTAACGTTTTAGAGGTCTGGTAGATGAAGAGAAATCTTCAAAGGGGAGTGAGAAGGAGTAACCAGTGAAGTAGGAAGAGAACCACTAGAAAGCAGTGACCCAGAGGCCAAGGGAGGAATGCATCTCGGGAGGAAGAGCGTGGTCAGTTATACCAAATACTGCTGGGAGGAGGAATAAGATGAGGTCTAGGGCTTCAGCCTTGGCTCTGTAATGAGGCCATTGGTGTGCTCCTTACAAGAGCAGTCGTGGTGGCTCATAGTGGTGGAGTTGGTGGTGGGACCTGACTGGAATGGGCTCAAGGGAGATTGGGTTGGCCAAATGTCTTGGATGCATGCAGAAATTCTTGTACTGTGTATTACGAGATGTTGATATCTAGAATGCTCATAAGGGACGCAGTTGTTTAGTGACTGTTAAAGGAGATGATAGGTATTTAGCACTTTGTCATTAAAATGTATTCAGTAAACATGCTGCTGCTACTGCTGTTTCGTTATTTTTGTCCAGTTCTATGCCAGGTACTTTCAAGAAGTCAGGGACCCTATCACCAGGTTCTCACTAGCAGAGCTACTTGTGAGTGAACAAATGAATTACTCTTCACACAATTATAGGAAGCTGGCATTGTATGTTTATTTTGAAGATGGTGAAACCAAAGGGACCTTTGAGAGGTCCCTTTGTCAAAAACATGCACCAGTGACCACCCCTGGCCTCCTGACTCAAGCTGAGAACAGTTTTATCCCACCCCATGTCCTCAAAAGGATCATGATTTAATTTAGGGGCAAGCAATGAGAACTCTTTTAGTTTGGGGTTCAGCTTGGGGAATCCAGGACCATAGCCCACCATCATTTTTATCCTCTCTGATTGATATTTTATTCTCAATAATAGGCAGATAGGTAGAGTAATGGTCCCCCATGGATGTCTTCATCCTGATCCCTGGAAGCTGTGAGTATGTTATGTGACATGGAAAAGGAAATTAAGGTTGCAGATGGAATTAAGGTTGCTAATCAGCTGACTTTAAGATAGGGAGGTTATCTTGGATTATCCAGGTGGGACCAGTGTAGTCACAAGTCACAGTGTAGTCTTTACAGGTGGAAGGCGGAGGTTGAGAAGGTCAGAGTAATGTGATGTGAGAAAGGACTCGACCTGCTCTTGCTGGCTTTGAAGGTGGCGGAGGGAGGACGGGACCCACAGCCAAGGAATGCACGTGGCCTCTAGAAGCTGGAAAGGACAAGGAACCAGATTCTCCCCTAGAGCCTCCAGAAGAAGGCAGCCTGCTACCATCTTGATTTTAGCCCAGTGAAATCTGTATTGGATTGTAAAATAAATTTGTGTTGTTTCAAGCCAGTGAGTTTATGGTAATTTGTTACAGCAGCGATAGCAAACTAATACAGTAAATAATGTGATTGTATAATCTTGGTCCCTTAGCACTTTTCATTAGTCTTTATTCTTAGGGTTTTGGGAGTAAAATACATCCAGCAAAGGAGAACATACAGAAAATAGTTGTAACAAAATTGCTAATAGTGGGAGCTATATTTATAAAAACTTATGTGTGTCTTTTCTGATAATTGCTCAAGAATGTTGTTTAAATGGTAATTCTACTTAACAATTAGGGCCCGATACTACCCTGTCAAGGCTTTAAGGCAGTTTTTTCTCTGCAGACTCCAGAAATGCTATAACAAATCTAAATAACACATAGATTTCTTTTCATCCATGAGCTATTTCAGTTTGAGTACAACCATTTTTTTCTTTTTTTTTTTTTTTGGCTGCGTTCGGTCTTCGTTGCTGAGCGCGGGCTTTCTCTAGTTGGGGCGAGCGGGGAGGTTCTCTTCATTGCAGTGCGCAGGCTTCTCATTGCGGAGGGTTCTCTTGTTGCGGAGCATGGGCTCTAGGCATGCGGGCTTCAGTAGTTGTGGCACACGGGCTTAGTTGCTTCGCGGCATGTGGGATCTTCCCCGACCAGGGATCGTACCCGTGTCCCCTGCATTGGCAGGCGGATTCTTAACCACTGCACCACCAGGGAAATCCCACCATTTTAAAATATAGTGATTCACAGGCATCCATGTAATCATAATTCTTTACTTTAGAATATGATTCTCTTCTCCAAAGACCTCAGTGGATTAAATAAATCTCTCAAAATAGTATCAAAGAGATGGGAGTGGGGAAACCTCCGTTAAAGCTTAAGATTTTAGTCTGTTTTCATCATTTCCATCAGTGGTTGGGCATTTTTGAGTTACTTGGCCTGTGTTGGGCTACTTTTGGTCAAGCATCCAGGCGAGACTATTGTCTTAATAAGAACGGGACTGTAGCATTTCCTTTAACTTTCTTAATAACAAGATTCACATTTAGATATGTTTGAAAACATTTTGGAAATGATGTGACAAACTCAAAAGTAATATATCTTCATTTTTTGTAAGTAGTATAAAACAAAGAGGGAATTAGATTAGAAATAATTATGTTTGCTCAATTTTATGTCTGGAAATAAACTCCAAAGGGAGGATACGAATTACACAGTTTAAACTTGGGGGCTATAATACAAATAATGGTAATATTTTTAGTAATTGACATTCACTGGAATCTTAGCTCATGCTGTGCTTTGTGCTTTACATACATTTATTACATTTTATTCTCACAACAATCCTATAAGATACATATTATCATCCTCCTTTCACAAAGGATGAAGTAACTGAGGTTTTAAGTAACTTGTCCGGTGTATGAGGACTGTGTGTGGTAGAACTGGCATAAGAAAACTTTATTTTAGCTTATTTTGTGACTGCCCACGTGATCTTGAATTCCAGTAGGTTTTTGAATAACTTTCTCTCCTTTCTTCCCTTGTTCTTTGTTAACAAATGACATTAGTGAACGTTACCAAGATTTTTTTTTTAATTTTTTAAAAAAATTTATTTTATTTTTTTGGCTGCGTTGGGTCTTCATTGCTGCACGCGGGTGTTCTCTAGTTGCGGCAAGCGGGGGCTACTCTTCATTGCGGTGCACGGGCTTCTCATTGCAGTGGCTTCTCTTGTTGTGGAGCACGGGCTCTAGGCGTGCGGGCTTCAGTAGTCGTGGCACGTGGGCTCAGTAGTTGTGGCGCACGGGCTTCGTTGCTCCGCAACATGTGGGATCTTCCTGGACCAGGGGTCGAGCCCGTGTCCCCTGCATTGGCAGGCGGATTCTTAACCACGGCGCCACCAGGGAAGCCCTTTACCAAGATTTTTTGATCATTCTTATTTCTCATATCTCTTACAGCATCTCCTAGATTTTTGCTTTCTATTTGGATATGTCCTCGAAAAATATGTTTCAGTGTGGGAGTTTCTGAGAGTCTTCTGAGCCTTTGTAAAGTGCCCTTGAGGTAAATCTACAGGGAAGCAGCCTTGGGAGGAGGTAATCTCCACTTGGTGGTGGAAGGCTAGAAGACAGAGGAGTGAATGCAGGTCAGTCCTCACCCCTGCAAGGGCTCGGCTGTTCCTGCTGATTTCTGTAGTGAACGGAGCAGCAAAACCTCCAAGTTAGGCATTGTGGGGGAGAGGTGAGCATCAGGTCTAAACAGCTCCCCCTTCTAGATGATTTCACTTGCTTCCGTGGTTTCTCACTCAGGGATATTATTCTGGAATCCCTCCTTCCTATCATTTTTATACAATTTTCAGGGTTGATTTGGGGGAAGGGGGCCAGCAGCCCAGGCCAGCTCTGTCTAGCTTGGCAAGAGCTGTGTATTAGTCAAGGTTCAGTAGAGAAACAGAACCAATGGGCTCTGTTTAGGGCCAACAGGAGCTGAGAGAGAAGGAGGGGGGATGGGGGAAGAGAGGGAGAGATTTGAGAGAGAGAGAGGATCTGAGAGAGATCTGGTAGAATCTGAACGAGGATCTGAGAGAGACCAGTAGGATCTAGAAGAGAGAGAAAGGTTTATTATAAGGTACTGGCTCATGTGATTATGGAGCTGGCAAGTCCCAAGACCTTCAGGGTGAGTCGGCAAGCTGGAGACCCAGAAGGAGCTGATGTTTCAGTTCAAATCCTAAGACAGGAAAGAAGTCACCCACTTGCAAGGCAGTTAGGCAGGAAGAACTCTTTCACTTGGTGGGAGGGTATATTTAGGCCTTCAACTGATTTGGCGAGGCCCACCCACATTTGGGAAGGCAATCTACTTTACTCAGTCTACCAATTTAGATGTTATTCCCATCCAAAAACACATCACAGAAACACCCAGGATAATGATTTGCTCAATATCTGGGCACTCCATGGCCCAGTCAAGTTGACACAAAATTCATCATTATAAACTGTGTTTTGTTTTTTCCGTACATCAACTACCGTACCAACAATGCTACATTTATTGTTTTTCATCTTCTTGTCTTTCACCTTGGCTAAAATTTCTAAATCAGTTTTGAAAAATAAAGTGATATTAGATCTCTTTTTATTTACTGAAAGTTTTTTTTTTTTAAATCAGAAATGAGTGTTCAATTTTATAAATGCTGTTTCTGTATCTGTCAGTGTGGGCCTGTGGGGTTTTTACTTTGACCTATCAAATGATGGAATCAGATTTCTTAATAGCCAGTCTTTGCAGTTCTGCAATATTTGATCGATTTGATCACCAAGATTTCTATTAATATATGCAGAGTTTGCTTTATGATACTCTATTTTGAATTTTTACATTTACATTCTTGCATCAGGTAACTGAACTCTGTTTTTTTCTTTTTTTCCTTTGATGTATTCTTTGGGAGTTTTGATATTACAGTTATGCTACCTTTTCAAAATGAGTTAGGAAGTGTTTATTTCACTGTCATGGGACAGTTTAAATAACTTAGGGATTTCCTATTCTTTGAGGGTTTTTAATAGAACTTGCTGCTAAAACAGTCTAGGCTAGATACCTTTCTGCAGGAGATAGGTAGTACTTTGATGATTTTTATTTTGTCAGTGTGTACGGTGGTTATCTTATTCTGTTTGTCTTTAAAAAGTGCTAACCCTTGGACTTATTAATTATTCCGTATTCTGGTTTATTAATACATTTTCCTTTTACCTTTATTAGTGTTCTCTGGTTCCCTGCAGTACCCACCTTCCTTATGCCAGTGTTTTCTCGGTCCTGCAGTGCTTACAGCTGGAACTCCCAGACTGTCAGTAATGCACTATCCATGTGTTAGGGACTTACAGTCTCTGCCCGTAGGAGGGTGATGTAGGCAGATGGTGGCTAGGGTTGAAAGTGTAGAGAAACAGTGGGCAGAAGCTGTAGATAGTCACCTCCTTCTGGAGAAAAACAATCCCTAATGGGTGGGGTGGGTGTCCGCTCTGTTGAGTGGGGCAGGCTCTGAGTCATGGGCATGGAGCGTTGGTGGGAGAGCCAAAAGCATCTTTCTACATTTTGTTCAGGTGGGTTACTTTTTCATGAACCAAATCAAGATGTGTCATGAGTTCATGTTCAACATACGTATCAGTTTCTCCTTGACTTTGGTAATGGTTTATCTTAATTTTTATTGCTATGCGGGGGTTTTATCTGTATCTGTTTCTTCATGGAAATTATTGAGAAGCTGTCAGAGGCTTTGGTGGGACTAGCTAGCCATGTGCTTCTTTGCACCTGGAATGGGGAATGAGCAATTGAAAGATGCTCGAGAGGTATTTAATCTCCTCACAAACAAAATAATCTCAAGAACTGTGGCACTTTACTTTTTCATATAACAATAAACATAGAAATTAAAAATAAATGTAAATTTGTCATGAACATTGAGTTTGTGGGACCTCTATTGCTACTACTACTGTTTGCTGCTCTTTCCCCTTGTTTGGTATCTCCACCTCCCTATCCCCTCCCCTCCCCATGTCTGTAATATAACACATAATTTAGATGATCTCTGAGGTTCCTTTTGGCTGCTATTCTATGATTTGGATTTTCCTGTGTGGAAATCTAAATGAGCATGTCTCAGAAAAGCTTCTTACTAAACTCGGTCTGCCGTTAACGATGTACTTGTGTTTTCACTGGTCTTTATTAGGTACCCACAGTTTTGTTAGGTGAAGTTCAGAACAGTGAAAAGGCATAAACCCTGCTTCTGAGGATCTTGTGATCACCAAGGGATATTGGGAAGAAAGGAAAAGAGGGTTTTGTTGGCTTTAGTGGCGGAAATTGTCCACCTGAATGGCATATCTTGAAGATTGGTCAGGTTATTCCATATGGCTGGAAGGAAATGAAAAGCTTATTTGCTTTTCTCATTTTTCCCCCCTCCTCTCTATATTCTTAGCGCTTTCCCAATATAAAATAAATGATGGAAGTTGATGCTGTTTATGGTATGTGGCTTAGGGCATGGAAACTTTCACCTTGTTTTTTTCCTCCTTGAATTGAACATGAAATTCTGATACTACAGAGCAAAGGAGAGATCAGGGTTTATGAAGACTGCATATCTTGTGAATCTTAAGTAGAGCTCTTCAATTATTGGAGGCTCAACCTTTTCTCACTTTTCTAGTCAAAGTGTTAAACAGGAAGGAGAGCAGTTTTAAGAGATAAGAATCCTAGTTCAGTAGATACAAAGTTTTGAAGAGGATGTTGAACAGTGGTTTTAAAAATACATAAATATAATTATTCTATAATAAATATAATACATATTGATTTTAGAAAGTTTAGAAAATATTGGCAGTGGCTCACAGTAATGATTTTTATTTGCCATCTTCTGTAATGGTTACAGCAACCCTGTGATGGGATTCCTGTTATCACTGTCATTCTACAGATGAAGAAACCGAAGCTTAGGGAGGTTACTATTGATATTTTGGTGTTTATTCTTCTCATTTTTCCCCCATATGTGTATATGAATTTCTTCAATAACATTTGGATCATGCAAAGCAGGTTTTTATGACCTACTTGTTCACCTAATAAGACGTTTTGAGAACCTTTCCCTTTGTTATTAGATCGTCTTTGAAAACAGATTTTAGGGTCTGTGTCATATTTAATCTTGTGAAATTTATTTAACCCAGGGTTTCTTGACCTTGGCACTATTGGCATTTTGGACCAGATAATTTTTTGTTCCGGGAGATTGTCCTGTCCACTGTAGGATATTTACCATCATCCCTGGCCTCTACCCCACTAGATATCAATAGCATCTTCTCCCCCAAGTCAGTTGTGACAACAAAAATGTCCCCAGACATTGCCAAGTAAATGACTTGGGGGGTGGGCAAAATTACCTCCAGTTGAGAACCAGTTATTTAACCATATGCATTTTAAGCTTTAAAAAATAATATATGCATATGAGTGGACTCATCGGAATTTTCTATCTATATGAAAAAGTTAGACCCATGTCATCTAGATTACATTTATCAGCTCCTAATTTCAGCTACTTGTTTTTGATTAATATGTGTTTTCAATAATAGCAGTATTGCTTGAAAGTAAAAAATTTAACAACATTATTTGCATTCATATAAGAATGTAATTGCTTGTCTGTCACCAGTCTGATGGAAAGGCATCCTGGGAGCTTTGGCCACAGTTGTTTTATTGTAGATGAATTCCATTATCTCCATGTCACTTTCTTAAAAAGTTTGGTCATTGAGGCAGCTGTAATACCTTGTGTTATTAATGGAAACCAGAAGTTACTCTCTTGGCTTGTTTATGTAGTTTCCTTGATAGGTTTTGACATTTTAGAAGGCTATATGAAGCCATCTTTCCTACCAGATAGTCATCTTTTTGTGTAAGTAAAATCATCCTTTTGTAATAGAACTGTGACCTATAACAATCAATAGTTGCACTTGCCCTTTTAAGGAGGTGACAATCATTTGGGGAGGGGGCAAATACAAAGTTAATAAAAAGGTCCTAATTTCTTGATGAATTTTGAATCTTACAGTTAGTCTTTTTTGTACAGTTTTTGTCATCATAAGCCTCTTCTACTGTTTCTGGAAAAGCTCCAGACTGATATGACATAGGTGGAGATGTCCTTTATTGCCCATGTACATTTACTGGTAACGTTACAGTTTCAAATAAATGCATATGCACAATAATAAATAGTTCTTGACTATTTATATTACCTTTGTTGATAGTAAAGTTGATGCAGTTACTGTTGTAGTGAATAGTTCCATTCCTTAAAAATTTGTTAGTTATGTTTTTGAGACTTAAATTGTGCGTTTTGATTGACTTACAATGTAATTTCAATTATGCTTTAAAAAATTCTTATTTGTATCTGGCACCTACTGTGTTTTATTTTTCTCTTCTCCGTCTATCTCCTCTAAGAAATAGTGATCAAAAAGAAATATTTTAATATATCATGGGGCTTCTTATGAAGTGAATTATTTGTTAAGAGAGAAAATGGTTTCAAATACAAATTTTCTAAAATTCAAATGTCTGACACTAGATTTTGATAGCTTTTTAAAAATACTTTAAACTTATAAGGGTGACTGCCAATTTTGAGTATTTCAATTCTTATTAAAGTAACTAGAATTCTAGAGACAATGTTCTAGAGGGAGAAAGCCTTTATACTTTCAGACCGATGGCTGATTATTGATTTGCTTTTTATGAAGACTTGGTTTTTTCCTGTGGAAGTTCAGACTGCATTTTTTTTTTAAGACAATGAGAATTTTGTTTCATTTTGTTTTGTTTTTGAGGCTCTTAGTGTTCCCTATTGTATCTAGCTTTAAAACATTGGATATTTATTAAAAGGATTTGCCCCTGGTCAGATGTAGCTGATGATGAGATCAACTAATCCATTCATCTTATTAAAACTCCTAGAGGTTCAACTGAGGTCTTTCTCTTAGGTGAGGCTGGATGTGATGAAAGGCATCTCCACAGAGTGAGATTGTCTAGGAGTGCTCCACTGGTGATATTCTCTACTGACTTAACTTGGACTTTGTAAATATCTCAACTCACTCCTTCAGTATATCTAGTATCATTTTGTTTTGTGAAAAAAACCCAAACAAGACAAAACTGTATTTTAACAAAAAACTGATATCTAGAAATAACATTTTAAGTTCTCTATTAATAGGAACAGTAGAAAATGTAATGATCTTTCTGTGAACCCCCTGAATTCATATGACACACTTTTTTTTTTTTTTTAATAAAATTCAGGTCTTCATTTGAACTGTCACAGTGGTACATAAAATGTACTGATGTGTGAAAGATGTGGATAGAGTTAAAACAGTATGAAAAATTGGTTATAAACACCAAACTATTTTTTCTTGTACACAGAATTTAAATTATCAGGTGAAAAGTACAATATTCTCGTTGGTTACATAAGTCTAAGTTAGGTGGCGGGACTTCCTCTGTGTAAATTTACCCTGTGGTGTTAGTAACAAATTACTAAATAGTTTTTGAGGCAGAAATCTTTAATTGCCTTAGTCTGTTGTCCCCAAAAACAATTCTTTCGCTTTTAAGTTCAAAACTCAGTAAAAAATGACCGTGATAAGAAATTTATTTTCAGATAGTGTTTTAGAGTCCTATAGGATGATCTAAAGGACTTGTCTTTAATTAAAAGTGCTATACACTTAGTGAAAATCCATGTTAGTTGAGGAATTGATTCTTTTTAAAGGAAAGCTGTAGATTTTTCTTGTATGGGTAAATGTCACTCTGTTCATATCTTCGCTTAGCTGCAAGTCAGGACTTGTACTATTCCTCTAGGTTGTCATAGAAACGCAGTTAACTGTCATCTCAACTCAGACTGTTGATGGTTTTATTTGTAGGCTTGCAAGATTATTAAAATTTAACAAAAATTATTGATTTGCTTTTTATTAACACTGGGTTGTTTTCCATGGAAGTTCAAATTGCATGAAAGTCTTTTTTTCTGTTTATTTTTACAGTGAAACTCTATGAAATCTACCTGTTTTAAAAAAATTTTTTTTATTTAAAATGTGATATATAGTCTGCAGCAGTGGAATAACCTCTGTGAATTGTATTTTTGAATCACTTTCCATTTTCTTTGTTTACAGCAAGCAGAAAACACCTTTAAAAATTCACCTTTACCCTGCTTTTAACTTAACATAAAAGATACCTGTCAGAAAAGCGTGAAATGCTACGTCAAGTGCCTAATATTGGAGTTTTCATTTTATTTATGGTTTTCGAAGCCTAGCACAAATGCTTCAGTGAACTGTGCTGTGAAAGTATTTACTTTTGTATATGTGAGAGAAATTATTTAGTTTTCACTTATAAATAAGACAGGCAAACCTTATTTACCATAACTTTACCTAATGGTCCGTGGATGAGTGCTTTTATGCAAAATAGTCAAGAGGCTAGAATTAACTTTTCACATTGGATGCACATTTGATGTCTAGACCTGAACAACATGTGGCATCTTATTATAAAGACTAACATTCAGGATTCAATGTGTATTTAACACATTTACTTCAGAATGCACACATCCTGCCTTTGCTACATTTAGTGTTAGCTTTGAAATGATTTCTATTTCTTGCTTGTAGATACATAAGTAGAAGTGTTTATTTGTTGCTTTTTCTAATTTTCTTTTTTCTAGGTTTTTTAAGACTCGGTTAATTAGCTATTTGATATTTTATTTTAACAACAGGTCACTTTTGGACATGCAGCATCTCCTTGGGTTGGGGTGATTATCGCAGGTACCTTTTTAAAGAAGGGTAGGTCTTTTAAAGAACCATGCACATGATACTTCCTTTTGTGGCTGTTAGTTCTTAGAATTCTTCGTGGAAAGTTAATAGTAGTTAGACCATCTTTGATTTTAACACCCTTTTACTAAATAGCCAACTAATAGCTTGTATATACTTGGAGAAGAAAATTTAAGACCGCTCATCAGTAGACATGGAATATTGATTTTTTAAATTAAACCAGGTTTATTGCTCTTAAAATTTTACTACTCCTCTTGTAGCTAGTCTGCATGATGGCCCCTGGTGATCCTCACCTTCTATTATTCCTGCCCTCGTGTCCTCCCTTCCCACACTGAATCCTGGCTGGCCTGCATGATCAACGGAATATTGCAGAAGCATCAGTGTGTGACCTATGAAGCTACGTCATATATAACATTAGGGTTTCCACTATGCATATCACTATGGGGAAGCCACCTCTGCCATGTCCTAAGGACACTCAAGCAGCTCTTTGGAGAAGTCGAGGAGGCCAGCAACTGAAGCCTCCTGCCAACAGCCAGCCCCAACTTGCCACCCATTTGACTGAGCCATCTGGGAAGCCAGTACTCTAACCCCAGTCAAGTCTTCAGGTGCCCAGCTCACACCTTCCCTGCAGCCCCATAAAAGATCTTGAATCTGAACCACGCAGCCGAAGCCACTTCTGTATTGTTTACCCACAGAAACTCGGTTAAATAATACATATTTATTGTTGTTTTGAGTCGGTTAATGTTGGAATAATATATTATACATCTATAGATAACTAATGCACCTGCTAAAGAAACACATTTTTAAGCATTTCCTATTGATCACATAGTTTATAATTGTAGGCATGAAAATTGTGGAGGCTTCTCTTGTGATTTGTAGTGTAATTTTTATAGGAGTTTTTATACAAGACATTGACATTAGAGCATTCATAACTGAATTTGAATTTTGGCTTTACGTTCTACCCACTGTGTGTCTTAAGGAAATTCCCTAAAATTTCTGATCATCAGTTTTTACTGAAAATCTGTAAAATGGGATAATGATATTCAACTCTCCATAATTTTTTTAAAGTCAGGATGAAATGAGATACCTATTGTTAAGTCTGTAGCATGATGTTTGATATATCTCATCCTTTCTATTTAACCAGAAATTAGCCCCTTTCCATGTGAAGCTGCAGGTCTTTGCCCCAGGGGTAAAGACTTCTGTAAGCATCTGAGTTTGTGGTCTCTGTGTGACTGTTTATTAGTATTATAATCTTTAAGAGGCCCAGTACTTACTACTCTACAAGTCATTTTCCTTTTACATAATTTTCTGTTTCTGTGATGTGCCTAGGTGTGATTTTCTTCATATTTCTTGCTTGGGTTTGCAGAGCTTCTTGAACTTGTGCGTTGATGTCTATCAGTTTTGAAAATTCTCAGTTGTTCCCTCTGTAAATGTTGTTCCTGCCTTTTCTCCCTCCCATTTTCCCATTTTCTTTATCCTTGTGGGGTTGTGTTGAAAAGTATGTTAGCCCTTTTCACTGTGTTCCACATATCACATATAATTTTTCTGTGTTTTCCATCCATTTTCCTTCTCTGGCCTTCCCTTTGGATAGCTTTTTTTAAAAAATATTTATTTATCTATTTATTTATTTTGTCTATGCTGGGTCTTAGTTGCGGCATGCGGGCTCATAGTTGTGGCATGTGGACTTCTTAGTTGCGGTATGTGTGTGGGATCTAGTTCCCTGACCAGGGATCGAACCTGGGCCCCCTGCATTGGGAGCACAGAGTCTTACCCACTGGACCACTAGGGAAGGTCCCCCCTTTGGCTATCTTTTGACCTGTTTTCCATCTCACTAATCCTGTCTTCTGCTTTGCTCATCTTCTGTTGAGCCATCTATTGCATTCTTTTTTTTTTTTTTTTTTGGCGTGTATATTTTTTTAATTGAAATATAGTTGATTTACAATATTGTTTTACTTTCAGGTATATAGCAAAGTGATTCCATTATATTTTTTCAGATTCTTTTCCCTTAGAGCTTATCACAGCATATTTTTTTTTTATATCCTAATCCCCCCCCCAAATATGGCATTCTTTTTTTTTTTCACACACACACACACACTGTATTTTATTTTTACAAGAGATAAATAGACTGACACCAAGCATTGTAAATGGATGACCACAACAAAAGCAACAATGATTGCAATTACCAAACACGAAACACACTCATACTATGTCATAATATTGACATTCAGGCCAGTAATCCTCCACTGTAACAGCTCCTTTACTTTGCAGTGAAAATTGATTTGTATATTCTTTGCCTCTGAGTCCTTGTGGGATTTTTTTTTTTTAATTCAAACAGAAAGTCACAAAAATTATAATCATCCTCATCAGTTCACTCAGTCCCATGTAATTAATTTTTTTTTCATCTTGATCTTTTGTTAGCACTTTTATGAGTTCATCAGTTTTTCATTAGAGTTCTGAAAATGCTTATTCATTCAGTTCAGCAGTACAGTTACCAGAAACTTGTACTTGTCAGCGTCTTTTCTATGAATTCCTTGAAGATGAAACCCTTTTATAGGAACATATTTGCAGAAGCATCAGAGTACACCCAGAACTGTCTGTAAATGACAAAAGACTTAAAAATGACCACGGTTAAAGATTTGATGAAAGTTCATAATAGTGCAATTGACAAGGAAATTTAGTTATTTCTGAGATATACATTTTAAAGTAATAACTAGAATTATGACTTATAACATTATACCAGAACATACAAGATTTTTAGAAATTTCATGTAATGTCTGAAACATTTATATTAACATATTTCCATACAAATAACCCAATGAAAGTTTAGTATTAGTTGTTTTGTTTGTTTGTTTGTTTATACTGCAGGTTCTTATTAGTCATCAATTTTATACACATCAGTGTATATATGTCAATCCCAATCGCCCAATTCAGCACACCACCATCCCCACCCCACCGCAGTTTTCCCCCCTTGGTGTCCATATGTCTGTTCTCTACATCTGTGTCTCAACTTCTGCCCTGCAAACCAGCTCATCTGGACCATTTTTCTAGTTTCCACATACATGTGTTAATATACGATATTTGTTTTTCTCTTTTTGACTTACTTCACTCTGTATGACAGTCTCTAGATCCATCCACGTCTCAACAAATGACTCAATTTCGTTCCTTTTTATGGCTGAGTAATATTCCATTGTATATATGTACCACAACTTCTTTATCCATTCGTCTGTCGATGGGCATTTAGGTTGCTTCCATGTCCTGGCTATTGTAAATAGTGCTGCAATGAACATTGGGGTGCATGTGTCTTTTTGAATTATGGTTTTCTCTGGGTATATGCCCAGTAGTGGGATTGCTGGATCATATGGTAAATCTATTTTTAGTTTTCTAAGGAACCTCCATACTGTTCTCCATAGTGGCTGTATCAATTTACATTCCCACCACCAGTGCAAGAGGGTTCCCTTTTCTCCACACCCTCTCCAGCATTTGTTGTTTGTAGATTTTCTGATGATGCCCATTCTAACTGGTATGAGGTGATACCTCATTGTAGTTTTGATTTGCATTTCTGTAATAATTAGTGATGTTGAGCATCTTTTCATGTGCTTCTTGGCCATCTGTATGTCTTCCTTGGAGAAATGTCTATTTAGGTCTTCTGCCCATTTTTGGATTGGGTTGTTTGTTTTTTTAATATTGAGCTGCATGAGCTGTTTATATATTTTGGAGATTAATCCTTTGTCCGTTGATTCATTTGCAAATATTTTCTCCCATTCTGAGGGTTGTCTTTTCATCTTGTTTATGGTTTCCTTTGCTGTGCAAAAGCTTTGAAGTTTCATTAGGTCCCATTTGTTTATTTTTGTTTTTATTTCCATTACTCTAGGAGGTGGATCAAAAAAGATCTTGCTGTGATTTATATCATGGAGTATTTTGCCTATGTTTTCCTCTAAGAGTTTTATAGTGTCTGGTCTTACATTTAGGTCTGAAATCCATTTTGAGTTTATTTTTGTGTATGGTGTTAGGGAGTGTTCTAATTTCATTCTTTTACATGTAGCTGTCCAGTTTTCCCAGCACCACTTATTGAAGAGACTGTCTTTTCTCCATTATATATCTTTGCCTCCTTTGTCATAGATTAGTTGACCATAGTTGCATGGGTTTATCTCTGGGCTTTCTATCTTGTTCCATTGATCTATGTTTCTGTTTTTGTGCCAGTACCATATTGTCTTGATTACTGTAGCTTTGTAGTATAGTCTGAAGTCAGGGAGTCTGATTCCTCCTGCTCTGTTGTTTTCCCTCAAGACTGCTTTGGCTATTCGGGGTCTTTTGTCTCTCCATAAAAATTTTAAGATGATTTGTTCTAGTTCCGTAAAAAATGCCATTGGTAATCTGATAGGGATTGCATTGAATCTGTAGATTGCTTTGGGTAGTAGAGTCATTTTCACAATATTGATTCTTCCAGTCCAAGAACATGGTATATCTCTCCACCTGTTGGTATCATCTTTAATTTCTTTCATCAGTGTCTTATAGTTTTCTGCATACAGGTCTTTTGTCTCCCTAGGTAGGTTTATTCCTAGGTATTTTATTCTTTTTGTTGCAATGGTACATGGGAGTGTTTCCATAATTTCTCTTTCAGATTTTTCATCATTAGTGTATAGGAATGCAAGAGATTTCTGTGCATTAATTTTGTATCCTGCACCTTTACCAAATTCATTGATTAGCTCTAGTAGTTTTCTGGTGGCATCTTTAGGATTCCCTATGTATAATATCATGTCATCTGCAAACAGTGACAGTTTTACTTCTTCTTTTCCAATTTGTATTCCTTTTATTTCTTTTTCTTCTCTGATTGCCATGGCTAGGACTTCTAAAACTATGTTGAATAATAGTGGTGAGAGTGGACATCCTTGTCTCGTTCCTGATGTTATAGGAAATGCTTCCAGTTTTTCACCATTGAGAATGGTGTTTGCCATGGGTTTGTCATATATGGCCTTTATTATGTTGAGGTAGGTTCCCTCTATGCCCACTTACTGAAGAGTTTTTATCATAAATGGGTGTTGAATTTTGTCAAAAGCTTTTTCTGCATCTATTGAGATGATCATATGGTATTTATTCTTCAATTTGTTAGTATGGTGTATCACATTGATTGATTTGTGTATGTTGAAGAATCCTTGCAATCCCACTTGATCGTGGTGTATGATCCTTTTAATGTGTTGTTGGATTCTGTTTGCTAGTATTTTGTTGAGGATTTTTGCATCTATATTCTTCAGTGATATTGGTCTGTAATTTTCTTTTTTTGTAGTGTCTTTGTCTGGTTTTGGTATCAGGGTGATGGTGGCCTCATAGAATGAGTTTGGGAGTGTTCCTTCCTCTGCAATTTTTTGGAAGAGTTTGAGAAGGATGGGTGTTAGCTCTTCTCTGAATGTTTGATAGAGTTCACCTGTGAGGCCATCTGGTCCTGGACTTTTGTTTGTTGGAAGATTTTTAATCACAGTTTCAATTTCATTACTTGTGATTGGTTTTGTTCATATTTTCTGTTTCTTCCTGGTTCAGTCTTGGAAGGTTATATCTTTCTAAGAATTTGTCCATTTCTTCCAGGTTGTCCATTTTATTGGCATAGAGTTGCTTGTAGTAGTCTCTTAGGATGCTTTGTATTTCTGCGGTGCCTATTGTAACTTCTCCTTTTTCATTTCTAATTTAGTGATTTGAGTCCTCTCCCTCTTTTTCTTGATGAGTTTGGCTAATGGTTTATCAATTTTGTTTATCTTCACAAAGAACCAGCTTTTAGTTTTATTGATCTTTGCTATTGTTTTCTTTGTTTCTATTTCATTTATTTCCGCTCCGATCTTTATGATTTTCTTTCTTTCTGCTAACTTTGGGTTTTGTTTGTTCTTCTTTCTCTAGTTCCTTTAGGTGTAAGGTTAGATTGTTTACTTGAGATTTTTCTTGTTTCTTTAGGTAGGCTTGTATAGCTATAAACTTCCCTCTTAGAACTGCTTTTGCTGCATCCCATAGGTTTTGGATCGTCGTGTTTTCATTGTCATTTGTCTCTAGGTATTTTTTGATTTCCTCTTTGATTTCTTCAGTGATCTCTTGGTTATTTAGTAACGTATTGTTTAGCCTCCATGTGTTTGTGTTTTTTACGTTTTTTCCCCTGTAATTCATTTCTAATCTCATAGCGTTGTGGTCAGAAAAGATGCTTGATATGATTTCAATTTTCTTAAATTTACTGAGGCTTTACTTGTGACCCAAGATGTGATCTCTCCTGGAGAATGTTCCGTGTGCACTTGAGAAGAAAGTGTAATCTGCTGTTTTTGGATGGAATGTCCTATAAATATCAATTAAATCTATCTGGTCTATTGTGTCATTTAAAGCTTGTGTTTCCTTATTTATTTTCATTTTGGATGATCTGTCCATTGGTGTAAGTGAGGTGTTAACGTCCCCCACTATTATTGTGTTACTGTCGATTTCCTCTTTTATAGCTGTTAGCAGTTGCCTTATGTATTGAGGTGCTCCTATGTTGGGTGCATATATATTTATAATTGTTATATCTTCTTCTTGGATTGATCCCTTGATCATTATGTAGTGTCCTTCCTTGTCTCTTGTAACATTCTGTATTTTAAAGTATATTTTATCTGATATGAGTATAGCTACTCCAACTTTCTTTTGATTTCCATTTGCATGGAATATCTTTTTCCATCCCCTCACTTTCAGTCTGTATATGTCCCTAGGTCTGAAGTGGGTCTCTTGTAGACAGCATATAGGTGGGTCTTGTTTTTGTATCCATTCAGCAAGCCTGTGTCTTTTGGTTGGAGCATTTAATCTATTCACGTTTAAGGTAATTATCGATATGTATGTTCCTATGACCATTTTCTTAATTGTTTTGGGTTTGTTTTTGTAGGTCCTTTTCTTGTCTTGTCTTTCCCACTTAGAGAAGTTCCTTTAGCATTTGTTGTAGAGCTGGTTTGGTGGCGCTGAATTCTCTTAGCTTTTGCTTGTCTGTAAAGCTTTTGATTTCTCCATCAAATCTGAATGAGATCCTTGCCGGGTAGAGTAATCTTGGTTGTACGTTCTTCCCTTTCATCACTTTAAGTATATCATGCCACTCCCATCTGGCTTGTAGAGTTTCTGCTGAGAAATCAGCTGTTAACCTTATGGGAGTGCCCTTGTATGTTATTTGTCATTTTTCCCTTGCTGCTTTCAATAATTTTTCTTTGTCTTTAATTTTTGCCAATTTGATTACTATGTGTCTCGGCGTGTTTCTCCTTGGATTTATCCTGTATGGGACTCTCTGCGCTTCCTGGACTTGGGTGGTTATTTCCTTTCCCATGTTAGGGAAGTTTTCGACTATGATCTCTTCAAATATTTTCTCTGGTCCTTTCTTTCTCTCTTCTCCTTCCGGGACCCCTATAATGCGAATGTTGTTGCGTTCAATGTTGTCCCAGAGGTGTCTTAGGCTGTCTTCATTTCTTTTCGTTCTTTTTTCTTTAGTCTGTTCCGTAGCAGTGAATTCCACCATTCTGTCTTCCAGGTCGCTTATCCGTTCTTCTGCCTCAGTTATTCTGCTATTGATTCCTTCTAGTGTAGTTTTCATTTCAGTTATTGTATTGTTCATCTCTGTTTGTTTGTTCTTTAATTCTTCTAGGTCTTTGTTAAACATTTCTTGCATTTTCTCGATCTTTGCCTCCATTCTTATTCCGAGGTCCTGTATCATCTTCACCATCATTATTCTGAATTCTTTTTGTGGAAGGTTGCCTATCTCCACTTCATTTAGTTGTTTTTCTGGGGTTTTATCTTGTTCCTTCATCTGATATATAGCCCTCTGCCTTTTCATCTTGTCAGTCCTTTTGTGAATATGGTTTTTTGTTCCACAGGCTGCAGGATTATAGTTTTTCTTGCTTCTGCTGTCTGCCCTCTGGTGGTTGAGGCTATCTAAGAGGCTTGATGGGAGGCTCTGGTGGTGGGTAGAGCTGACTGTTGCTGTGGTGGTCAGAGCTCAGTAAAACTTTAATCCACTTGACTGTTGATGGGTGGGGCTGGGTTCCCTCCCTGTTGGTTGTTTTGCCTGAGGCAACCCAACGCTGGAACCTACCTGGGCTCTTTGGTGGGGCTAATAACAGACTCTGGGAGGGCTCACACCAAGGAGTACTTCCCAGAACTTCTCTTGCCAGTGTCCTTGTCCCGACAGTGAAACAGAGCCACCCCCTGCCTTTGCAGGAGACCTTCCACCACTAGCAGGTAGGTCTGGTTCAGTGTCCCCCGGGGTCACTGCTCCTTCCCCTGGGTCCTGATGTGCACACTATTTTGTGTGCGCCCTCCAGGAGTGGGGTTTCTGTTTCCCCCAGTCCTGTTGAAGTCCTGCAGTCAATTCCCACTAGCCTTCAAAATCTGGTTCTCTATGAATTCCTCCTCCCGTTTCCGGACCCCCAGGTTGGGAATCCTGACGTGGGGCTCAGAACCTTCACTCCAGTGGGTGGACTTCTGTGGTGTAAGTGTTCGCCAGTCTGTGAGTCACCCACCCACCAGTTATGGGATTTGATTTTACTCTGATTGCACCCCTCCTACCGTCTCATTGTGGCTTCTCCTTTGTCTTTGGATGTGGGATATCTTTTTTGGTGTGTTCCAGTGTCTTCCTGTTGATGATTGTCCAGCAGCTAGTTGTGATTCTGATGTTCTCGCAAGAGGGAGTGAGAGCACGTCCTTCTACTCCGCCATCTTGGTTCCTCTCCTCTATTGCGTTCTTAATTTCAGTTCTAAAATTTTCATTTGATTCTTTTTTACAGATTACAGTTCTCTGTTGAAAATCTCCCTTTTCATCTGTCTTATTCATCTTTTCCTCCCTCCCTCGCTCCCTTCCTTCCTTCCAGAACATACTAGCTATAGTTATATTAAAGTCCTTTTCTGCTAACTCCAGTTAGTAGGTCACCCATGGGTCTGTTTTTACAATATTTTTTTCTCCTTGATTTTCAGTAATTATTTGGTCCAGTCTTGTGGTGCATGTGGTAATTTTTTATTGAATTCTCGGTATTGTAAGTGAAGAATTGTAGAAGTCCCCATAGTATTCTTTTTCCAAGGAGTCAACCTTTCCTTTACTGGACAGATGGGTTGAGGATTATGTACCTTACTCCAGTCAGGGATTGAACTGAGTCGAAGCTAGACAGAAATTTGGGGAAGCTATTGTGCTTATCCCCTGGGGACCAGGAGTCCCAAATGAGAGCCTGTGGTATTCACCAGGATCTCATTTCCCAATGGCTCCTGAACTCTAATTCTTCTCTTCCCAACACATCAAGGCAGCGAGTTTGCATTTTTGAGGCTTTCTGTTTCGCTTTTTTGTCTCATACCTTATGTAGCTTTGGAAATTCGCAGTTGTCCTTTGAGGAAAAGTGGCTGTGTAACAAACTCACTTATTTGCCTCTGTCTTCCACTGGGGTCTTAGCCCATCAGGTCTCCAGTCCCCACAAGTACCAGAAGGCTTGCTGTTTTCCATCCTCCCAGGAGTGGCCATCTTTCCAGGAAGGGATTCTCAGCCTCTTGTTGATAAATGCCTCCATAAAGAATGGCTGTAGAATGCCAGCTCATCTCTCCATGGTTTGTCCACCATCTTGGAATCCTGACTCTTCTAGTTCAGGTTGCCTCAGCAGCCCTTTAATTGATGCCTTAGAGTGATGTTGCTTGCTCTATAGTTCATTAAGCCTTCCTAGTTATTCTGGGTGAGAACATTGATGTGCCTCAAACTACCCAAATGTTAGCTGGAAGGTGAGGACTACACAATTATTTTTGAAGGAAATGCCAGTGATTAGATTATTTTTGTGAACTTCTCATTTGGCCAACTTTATCCAATCATAGGTGTTGGTATATGCTTATTTTCTTGTTTCTCATTACATACTGATGAAGTAAAATGGAATATTTTTCTGAATCATTGTAATAATTTTTATAACTATCCTTGATTTATTAATTCATGGCCATTATAGTCAATATAGATTCCTAACTTTATTTTGTAACTCTGAGGACTAAGGATGTCTTATGATGCTGTATCAACAGTGAAATTGAACATATAAAGTTAGTGATAATATTGAATACATATAAAATGATTGAGTCAACAGTGAATATTCTAACATAACAATGAAAGTCAACAGTGAATATTCTAACATAAACTAAATAAATAATGACTGTTCATGGTTTACCAGTTATTTAAAATAAATATTAAAATATTTTTTCTGAAGAGTAATATATACTTTGTTTTATATAAAATTTCTAATTTTCTTTCACTTTGATTTAATTTTTATAATTATATTTTTCTAATTAACAGAGATATTCTCAAATCTGAAAAAAATACTTGTAATCTTGAAATGCAAAATTCATGTCTTTTAGAGGTTTATTATCTTCCTATCTCACTGCTGTGTTTTATGTCCATGAGGGCACACTGACAAGTATTTTGCCCATACGCTATTTATTGACTTTGGTCTGCATAGTCGGACAGACAGTATTGTATTTAATATGCCAAAGTTGACTATTGTCAACAGTGAGTATATATAGTCCTCTTTCCAGCTTTTGAATTTATTCTGCCATTGAAGTTGTAGCAGTTGATAGACCAGTTGGAAAAATGAAACATGAGGATCTTAACCTTTAGCTGTAGTTAGGTTGCTGACAGTCATTGAGGGAACCATCTCTGGTTCCCCCTTACAATGTGTGTTTTGAGTCTTTGACTCTTTCAAATAAGTCCTTGAGGGCTGTCATTTTCTCTGCTCTCTGTGCAGGAAGAAGAGAGTGAAGAGGAGCCCAAACTGAAGTATGAAAGGCTCTCCAATGGGGTAACTGAAATCCTTCAGAAGGATGCCGCTAGCTGCATGACAGTCCATGACAAGGTAAGGTGGCCCATGTAGAGGATTCTGCTGTGAGTCGTTTCTGTGGTAAGTTTGTTGATACTTTGGAGTCTGGGTGCTTTGCATGGTGGTTTTTTTTTTTGTTTTTTTTTTTTTGTTTTTTTTTACAGTAATCGTGTCTGCTTTCCATTCTCCCTCTCTTCTTTCTTGCCAACAAAAAACCAAAACAACAACCATAGATATTATATAAATGTATTTGTACACACACACACTACCCACTGCAAGGGTATATTAAGTAGGATTCAGACGATGATGGATGTGAAAGGTTTGTAGCAAGTGGTTCTCGGAAACCCTCGCGCTTAATTCCTCAGCTCTTAAGTAGTAGAGTAGGAAAGTGTTAAGATGAGAAGTATTGTGGAGCTCATTGCTTTTGTGAAAGTAGAAGAGATTCCATTGGAGGCCTTAGGAATCAGCAGCAAGGCCCCAGATGATTACTTATCTATTTTATGAATGAATGAATAGATTCCACATCTGGGTCTTCGCTATAGCAAAGCCCCCCCCCCACCAACTTTCTAAATCCAGGCTAAGTACTTTCTGAATCCAGGCTAAGTACTGAATCCAGGCTAAGTACTTAGTACTATGGATCCGGGCTAAGGACCCATAGTACTAAGTACTATGGATCCTTAGCCCATTCTTAGACCAAAACAATCTGGGTCATAATTGGAATATCAGAGGCCAGGGAGTTTCACCTATTGCTCTGTCTTCCCTATCAGCCCTGTGAGTGAGCCTTGGTACCTCCACAAAAGGCAGACCCCCAGCTCTGATCCATCTCCTGGCTTTATCCCTTTGTTACCAGCAGTATTGTCTCATCCTCCTCCTTACCTCCACCCAGTTCCCCTTTACTACCGATTTCATTCCATTGTAAACAGATTCCTGCACTTGCTCAGCATGCCAGTAGGATACGTGCTGTCTGTTTTGTTTTTCCAGAAACCCCCTCCTTGGGCCCTGTTTCATCTCTCTACCCTTAAGGCCACACTCTGGAGGGTGTCCGTCCCTGGGACTTGAGGATCTTTTGGGCAACGCTCTCTTGTCCTTTTTTCCTTGAAGCTATTGTGTTCAGCTTCCCACTAACCCTGTTTTGTGACTTTATGGAGCCCTGATCTCTAATCCATTCTTTCTCTTTCTTTCTGTCAAGTGGTCAACTATCCTAAGTTAACTTTACCAGCAGATTCAATTCTCTAATGGCCCTGACCCTCATGTTCCCCCCAGCTACAATCTCAGCTCCGAGTCAGTGCTCAGATGACCAAAGCCGCCCGCCATGTGCTGGTACACGTTGCGTGCCGAGGTGCACATGTCACTGAAAGGGCTGATATTCATTTGTCCTTCATCAGCTCCTTCGGTCCCCAATCCGCCTCTTCAGCCACAATCCCTTCACTCTGAGGATGATGTCATTTCTATTTAATTAAGAAAATGGAAACTACCAAGCATGATCAGCCTCAATTCCTGACCCCTTTCCCAGCTCATCTGAATCCACGCCCATCCTTCCCCACAGGAGCTGTTCTTCCTCCTGCTCAAGGACCTTTTTGTCCACTTCTTTACTTCACCCCCTCTCATTTCCTCCCTTCTCTCCTAGCGATCAGGCTATGTCATGGAACAGACATAATTCTAGCCCCACGTGACTACTGATCTACTTTCTGATTCTATGAATGAGCCTATTTTGGATGTTTCATATACATGGAATCATACATTGGTCTCTTGTGTCTGGTTTCTTACACTTACTATCATGTTTTTGAGGTTCACTTGTGACGGAGCACATATCAACACTTCATTCCTCCTTATTGGGAATATTATCCCAGTGTATGGACAGAACACACTTTGTCCATTCGCCAATTTGTGGACATTTCGATGCTTTTGACACTGTGGATCTCACCTTTCTTAAAACTTCCTTATCATGACACCGTTTTCTTATCACTTTCTTGATCACTTCTGTTATTCCCTTCTGGTTTTCTTTCCGTTTCTTTCACCTCTACTTTTCCCTTACATATTGGTTTTCCCAAGATTTGGTCCATTGGCCACATGTCTATTAAATGTGTACTTTTTTTAAAAAAAATTTATTTATTTGGCTGCATTGGGTCTTCGTTGCTGCACGCGGGCCTTCTCTAGTTGGGGTGAGCAGGGGCTACTCTTTGTTCCGGTGTGCGGGCTTCTCATTGCAGTGGCGTTTCTTGTTGCCGAGCACGGGCTCTAGGCACGCGCGCTTCAGTAGTTGTGGCTCGCGGGCTCTAGAGCGCAGGCTCAGTAGTTGTGGCGCACGGGCTTAGTTGCTCCGCGGCATGTGGGATCTTCCTGGACCAGGGCTCGAACTCGTGTCCCCTGCACTGGCAGGCGGATTCTTAACCACTGCGCCACCAGGGAAGCCCAAATGTGTACTCTTCTTGATATTTAAATTTCATGATTTCTGTGGCCACCTCCACCCTGACCCTTCCAAGAATAGCGTGCTTATTTATCCAGGTGCCTCCTGCACAGCTCTACCTTTGGTTCTGTTTATACCTGAGACTCACCATGTCTATAATGAGCTCATCTTCTTTTCCCTTCCTTCCCTTGCCTCTGTGTTTTTTGGATTCTCTGCCCCATTTGGTGGCATCACCTAAGCCAAAGCTGACTCCTTCTCCCCTTCCGCCCAGTCATTCCCTAAGTCCTGGTGGTTCTCTCACCACCCCTGCCCTAGCCAAGGCCCTCATCTTCTCCTGCCTGTACTCGTGTGCTTCTCATTTTTCTACCCAGATCTGATTTTCATCATCTACTAAATAAAAGTCTGAGCTCCTTCATGTGGTGTTTAAGGTCCTCTGAGATCTTGCCTCCTTGTGTGATTGGCCCCATATCTGACCACTTTCTGCCACAAGTGCGATGCTCTGGCAGCAACTCCTGACTGTTCTTACTCACAACATCTCTTCTGCCTGGATTCTACCCGCGTGTCACCTGCTTGAATCCACTCCCATCCTGAGTCAAAGATCTTTTAGTACAGGCATTCATCATTTCTCCCTGGAACTAATGAACACACCGTGAACCAATCTATTTTCTTTCAGATTTGATTTCATCCTAGTCCATTTATAACACTTCTTTCTACTGAAATAATCTTCCAGGAATTCAGATCTGATCATGTACTCCCCCTTCCTAGAATTCTGTATTGGCTTCCTGGTGTCTTCATGATTTGGACACACTCCCCCCTCCCCCCTAAACACACACTCACTTTGTTACCTTTCGTCTCTCCATAAATATTCAGAAACCTCGGGGGCTTCCCTCGTGGTGCAGTGGTTAAGATTCTGCCTGCCAGTGCAGGGGACACAGGTTCGAGCCCTAGTTCGGGAAGATCCCACATGCTGCGGAGCAACTAAGCCCGTGAGCCACAGCTACTGAAGCCCGCGTGCCTAGAGCCCGCGCTCTGCAACAAGAGAAGCCACTGCGATGAGAAGCCTGCGCGCTGCACTGAAGAGTAGCCCCCGCTCACTGCAACTAGAGAAAGCCCGCGCGCAGCAACAGAGACCCAATGCAGCCAAAATTAAATAAATAAATAAATAAATAAATAAATAAATAAATAAATAAATAAAACCCTTCAATGGCTCTCATTACACGCAAGATGAAGTCTGAAAAGTTAAAAAAAAAAAAAAAAAATTCAGAAGTCTCCTGTTAACCAACCTTGCCAATCTCATTGCCTGTCTCCTGCCCTGGATGCTTCCACCATATAAAACTACTTGTAATTTTTTGCCTTTGTCCTGCTTTTTATGTGACTACATGCCTTTGTGCAAGTTGTATCCACGCTGCCTAAAATGGTCTTTACCACAAGCCTGCCCCATCTGCCTCAGTGTCTACTGTCTAACACTCCTCCTTCAAAGTTGACCCTTGAACAACACGGATTGGAACTGCACAGGGTCCACTTATACACGGATTTTTTTCAGTAGTAAATACTACACGGTCCCTGGTTGGTTGAATCTGTGGCTGTAAAACCACTGATCTGGAGGAACCGTGGATCTAGAGGGCCAACTAAAGTTATATGCACATTTGCAACTGCAGGAAGGGTGGGTGCCCCTAACCGCCCCCCAGATTGTTCAAAGACCAACTACTATTGAAAAAAATCTGTCTAAGTGGACCCTCCCAGTTCAAACCTGTGTTGTTCACGAGTCAATTGTACTTACTTTTAAAGCATACTCTAAACATTTAATCTTAATCAGTTTTTTATTTCTGTCTCCATCATTTTACCGTCATCCTTTTAAGTCATACGTGCTTATTGTCTAAGCATATCATAGGTGCTTTGTGTGTGTGTGTGTGTGTGTGTGTGTGTTGAATAAACCACCAAATTGATGAAAAGGAGAACAAAGTTTGCCTCCCCAGAGGTCAAACTTTATTAACACCATACTTAATCCAACTTGGCCAAGGAGCCTGACGGTGGGAACTGTAGTCAGACTAAGTTTGAGAACATGCACTCTTGATCTGAGGCTCATGTTTCTATTTACCAGGCTTCTGATCCAGTTGAGAGTATTTTAGCTATTAATTCTGGCCCTAGCTCTGCCACTCATTGACTGTCTCCGGGGAAGTCACATCAACTCCCAGAACTTATTTCCTTATGTGTAATTGAAGGCAGTCCCTGCTCTAATGCTTTGAATGCTGTAAAGTGCTAGGTGAAACATAGATATTACTATACAGCTGACCACATTTGAAATGTACTACTTCTTGTTTCTTTCGTGGTGTCCAAAAGACTGCTTATTGCTTTTTCTACCTGTTTACTTACAAAAAGTCCAGTTGTTCAAAGGAAAAGCAATTATGCTAGTGGATGGTTCAGAAGGATTCAATGCCCAAATGATAGTTTATCAAATGAGTCAAGTTTCTGTATTTAAACAGGAAAGGGGCTAATTAAATTATATTTATTCTTTGCCCATGCTGGATTTTAGGTGCTCTCAGGTTAAAAGAAAAAAAAAAATCAATAGTTACAAAAGCACAAGGCTTTTCATGTCTGAAAGTAGGGTCATATTTAAAGGATTTATATTTATGTTCATGATTTGTGGCCAATTCTGCATTTTTTTCTTGTATTTTAAGTAGTCGAAAGCATTAGCAAATGAAAGTATGACTCATTAATAGTTTTGGTAGTTAAATTTTTAAGAACTATACGATTGCCTTATCAAACTTGATTGTTTTAAGAGCACATAAAGTTATTTCTAAAAGGGAGCAACAATAATCTAATAATTATCTAATCCAAATGATGAAATGTTTTCCTAAACAAAAGGTAGGTTGTCATAAAAACCACTGCTTTTTTTTTTCCAAGATGGTCTAAAGTAATTATAGTTTTAGGTTGAAATCATACAATCAAAATAATTATTTTATGTTTCCTTTCTGTCTTAAGTATTAAATGAATTAAACTAGTAATTTTGAAAAGAAGAAGGGAAGGAATTAATATTTGGGGTAAAGTACTCTGTATAGAACCTTTAAAACTTTGATAAAATATAATTGGAAGTTCAAGAATGGCCTTCACAGAGATATCAGAGAATGACCCAGTATTAAAGCATTGGCCTTCTTGGTTTTCTTTCTTTCTTTCTTTCTTTTTTTTTTTGACTTTTGGCTGCGCCATGCAGCATGTGGGATCTTAGTTCCCCGACCGGGGATCGAACCCGTGCCCCCTTCATTGGAAGCACAGAGCCTTAACCACTGGACCGCCGGGAAAGTCCCCCCGCTTAGTTTTCTAACAGAATAAATACAGTGTTTATGAGGACAGTCAATACTGTCAAGTACTTGGATGTAGTGAGCTTTTAAAACCCATTCATTCTTTTACCATAGGTGGCCTCAGAATGGAGTATTGTTTGTAGCTAGTATTATGTGGTATTTTTCTATTCAGATATTGTCAGAGTGTCACTGTGGAGAAGAAATTACACCCCTCTGACTCCTCTATTTCTGATTAGAATGTTCTTTTGCTTTGGAGGAAACAGCCCTGTTTGGTTTAAAAATTCAGGCTCATTTCCGCCCCCAGAATTAACTCTTCCCCTGCCCTTTCCAGGGCCCCGACATCCTCTTTTCAGCAGCCTTGTTGTCTGCCCTGGATGAGTAATCGGCCTGGCACCTTGTCATTCAGGCAGCCCTGTGCAGCGGAATCGTCATACCTAGTTATGTCTGCACACCTGATGTTTTATTAACCAGTATTGATTTTTTTACCCGGGGGACTTTTTTTTCTTCCTGAAAAAAAGGCAACCTTGCAGGAGTGAAAGGCATTGCAGGGACTGAATTTCTAATGAACCCCCTTCTTTTCCTTTTTGTGACGCCTCTTTAATGTAGTTTTATATTTTAAGCGCCTGATCTGAAATTTCATTTTCAGCAATTCCATTCTGAGAAATCCTTTTAAATCTTGACTTTCTGTAAGGTTAATTTTTTTCAAGATTGTTCTGCTTGACTGAAAAGCTTAGTAGTGCCTATAAATTTGAGCATTTCGTTCTAGGTTACGATGAAGCATGTTGACATGCAACGAAATACAGAGAATTTGGAATTCTTTGAGTACTGCTTAGAGAAATAAAAGGGAAGAGAAATCTCATGTCCTATTTCAGGTAGTCCTAAAGTTTCTTCTCATTTCTTTAGGGTTAGTTCAAAGAATTAAAGAAACAGTGGGAGTTATGAACTAGTTTTATGTCATAAAATGAATACAAAGCTCAACAGTTATTTGTGTGACAGAAAAGGACTTTTTTCTTTTTTGCATTCAAAAATAAACATTGACACTTAATATCACACGTTTACTTTTAGAGAGGCATTCTCACGATGACAGTATAAGTACATCTGAGTTTTTGCATCTCAGCGTGGCATGGATTTTCCTTCCTAAAAAAGATTACTTTGTTGTTTGTGTGTGTGTGTGTGTGTGTGTGTGTGTATGTGTATGTTGAACTTAAATGATACACAGATTTACGCAGTTGCCATAAATTAAGGGGAGTTTCTAAATCATTCCCTTCAGATGCTGAGTTCAACCGTGGGTTGGTCGTACTTTCACAGCTGCATTTTAATTTGCTGCCTCAGTCCATCAGGGCATTGTGTACAGGCCGCATGCACACCATTAGTTGTCAGTAGATGAGGGTCCTCATGAGTCATTCTGACAGCTAGCTTGCATGATCCCAATAAAGAAGGCCCTGTTCTGTGATTTCCTCCAAGCTGGAAACAAGCCTTCTCAAAGGAATGTGCGTCTTCCGAGGCATCGCAGATCACTTACACATTAAGTGTCTTGACTTTGCAGATGGTTTTATTACTAATTGTGTATGAATGGTCCATTAAGAAACTGACCCCTGTACCCCTCTGTTCTTCTTACAGTTCTTGGCACTGGGCACACATTATGGCAAGGTTTATTTACTGGATGTCCAGGGGAACAGCACTCAGAAGTTTGATATAGTAAGTATCCAGTATAAAATAATGTGCGAGCTAAATTTCATGCTGAAATCTGTGCTTTGAAATGTTTTAGCCATTTGTTTTTAGAGCATAAAAAAGGATCTTTATCGATGAAATCGGAGTGCTAAGAGTTCAACTCTGAACTTTGTAACCTGTGCTAAAAAGTTTTAAAGGTGAACTTACAAAGAAAGAGGTCTATATTTATACATAATGTATTTTCACTGGGTATCTGCTATATAAAGTCCTTTTAAAAATTTATTTTTATGAATCTGTTTAATTGCAGTTCTTTAGTTAATTATAGTCATCCATTTGGCTTTAAATGAAGCATTTAAAATACTCCTATGTGTGTTTGTTTTAAACTGTAACAGTGTAGAATGTCTAGATGAATTGTTAATCAAAGAAAAAAGATTGCTTTTATTGGTGATTAATGGTGCTAATTTACATACTCTGGGGGTTTGTGGAATCCTTAAAGTGTGAACCCCCTCATTTGATGACTAATGTCGATTGTAAGTACATGCCCCATAATCTTCTCCAGATGCCAAATGTAATTGAAAATTGATTGATCACCTTGCTGTTTCAGTTTATCTCTTCTAAATATATAAAGCTAATATTTTATGTGAATGTTCTGCGAGTTGGACTCTTAGGGGATTATATTGACTAAAAGAGAAGAGCCAGGCTTTTTATTTCTTTAATTGTGATTTGGAGTCACCAAGGATGAAGGAAATGTTGAATCTGAAGCTTGATTTTGGTGTGTAAGATGGGCCTAGAAAGTATCAAGTGTCCATGGTTGTGTGAATGTGAACCTTTGGGATGAAAAAGGTGGTCATTTTGGAGAACATATTCCTTTTTCTGAAGAAAGTGTCAGCACTAGTTGAAAGATCTATCATAAGGTATTGGTATAGTTTACAAAGGACACCACAGTTTCTAAAGCTGATACATTATATATTAAAGGTAGCAGGTTGCTTTGTTTTGCTTAAAAGAAACGGAACCACAGATGATGACAGTATCCTTGGAATCTTTGGAATAGTCCTGGAAGGGAATTGTGTGCTCTAACCACTGATCCATCAGACAAATGGGGGGTTCTTGTTTGGCTTCGGCATCCCTTTCAGACAAGAGGATACTTTTGACCCTCTGTCTTCTCCCTCCTGGACACTGGCCACCCATTTTGATGATTTAATAAGCATTTGGTCTTCCCATTGCCATGCATTAAAATGTGAGCTGGTGCTAGGCAGAGCTCTTTTTTATGGTGTCACCCATATCTCCTCACCTTGAAAAAAGAGCTTACCTGGATGGTCTCTTAAATTTACAGCTCCAGTTTAATGATTCTGTTAAACTCTGCTTCTCAGTAAGTCTTTTTAATATTGTATAGAAATTACTTGATTGCTGAGGTTCACAGGACAAACACTGCTGGTTCCATGGCCAAAAGAGAAACCAGGAGAAATACTGTAGGTGCTTATTCGTGTCTTTCTTTACCCATTCATTCATGTGGTCCTTGTGTCTTTTCAGTATAAGCCTTCAGCTTTATCTTTTCTGATGTCAGTTTTATGTCAGGTATATCCTGAGTCCTTTTCCGGGTAATTCCTGGTTCTTTCTTTTCAGTCCTGCCTTTATGACATCTTTGAAAATTAAGTTCTTTATAGCTTTGCACTTATTTTTGGGCAGGAGAGGAAGATGATTTGGTGCTCTGTTTGTTTGTTTACCTCACACAAGAATTTAATAGTCTGCTGTGGAGAAGTTTTTCATGAGGCCTTGGGTCTTCATGACCATTACCTTATGAGGTATATGACTTCCAGGTGACAAATTTCAGAATGTCATTATCTTTTGAAAGGAGCCTGAATCTTCAGCTTCTCATCTCAGATGAGTTTTTTCCTTTATTTTTTTATTTTCCTGTTTCCTATGACATGGCTGCTTTTGGGGGCTCCGTATCAGTGCTCTTAAAACAGGAGTTTTTCAATTCTAAAAACACTTATGGCTTGAATCTGCAGATTTTCTTTGGATGCAATGATTGCCATATTCCATCAAGAACTGTTTTCTTCATTAGAAATGCAGCGAGAGTGAAACAAGTATTTAAAAAAAAAAAAAACAACTAGTGAATTAACACCTCTGACTTTAGTTTTTAACTTCTAGGTGAAACTAATTTAAATGAATTAAAATTAGATAAAATAATAATACCTTATACTTGCATAACATTTTAAAAAAATTTTCTCAAGAAATGTCTCCTCAACCCATTCATTGCATTTATAGGTTTTGAATGCAGTAGTAAAGTCACGAAGCAGTAGTTGAAAATTCTCACCTATCAATAGGGTTTTGTTTGGCAGAGCGTGGAGGCATAGAGGAATCTTTATTTTTAAAAGGTTTCTCAGATGATTCTGCTATTTGTGTTGGAATGGAATCATTACATTAAAGGCTGTATAACTTTAAATGTATATGATACAAAAGAAGAAATAACTAAACAAATCATTCTGCATGTTGAAGAAAGTGATTTGTTTTTCCATGAATATTTCAGGAGAAATACTGTTTAGCACACTCTACAAAAGCTAAGCATATGCCTTCCTAATGACCCAGCAGTTCAAGGTATATATCAAGAAAACGGAATACAGTGCATATGTCCACAAAATATATATGTGTAGAAGAGTGTTAATAGTAGCTTGATTTATAATAACTCCAAACTAGAAACAACCCAAATGTTCATCAGTAGTAGAATGGATAAGCAAATGATGGTATATTCTTAGCAACTAAAAAGAACAAACTATTGCTACATGCAACAAACATGGATGAATTTCACTGTCTTAATGTTCAGCCAAAGAAGCCAGACACAAATATGTACATGTTGTATGATTCCTTTTATATGATGGTTAAGAGAAGGCAGAATCATACTATGATGATAGACATCAGATAATGATTTGACCTGGGAGAGAGCACAGGAAGAATCTTCTGAAGTGTTGATAATAGTCCCTATCTTGGTGGTTTCCCAGGAATATACATATGTAAAAATCACTGAGCCGCACATTTGAGATTTGTGCACTTTATTCTATATGAGTTATACCTCAATAACGTGCACACGCACGTACAGAAATACCTATACATGTGTATGTCTCTTTGACCTCGAGCAATGTTCAAATTATCGAAGCAACCCTTTACTCTACTTCTAAATCCCAGAACATTTCCTAGGTTGGTATCTTGTTCAGAGATCCTGATATAAATGAATCATGCCACTAAGATTATTCTTGCAGCTGTATATTCTTCTATAATTACATAAAAAGTTTGATAGAGAGGATTCTGTGCTACCCCAACCATCCATGACTGTTCTTTTGTGGATCAAAAGCAAAAACCACTAGGGTGATGATTTATTTTGCATGTTGATATTCAGATTTCAGTCCATCTGAAAGGATATTCAGAATATATGTTAATTAACAAGCTTTAGCCACACATGTGTGTTTTTTAAAAAATTTTTTCCCTAGGTGTAACTTTATGTTAATTCAGATTTAATTGATAGAGTTCAATTTTACTGAAATCACAGAATAAAATTAAAATAGGTCTAGCTTCTCAGGTAAAGGCGCTCAAGTTGCTAAGAAAATTGCCTTCTTGAATATAGATCAAGCCATATTCTCCTGAATAATGGGTGTCTCAATTGCTTACACAGTATGTAACATATGACTTCAAAATCCTTAGAGGATCTCAAATTCCTTTTAAATTCCCACATGGCATCTATGCCCATATGATGTCATTAATCATAGTAGTTAGTTTCTCTTTAATAGCCTCCACTTTCCTTAAGCATATTAATTTATGGCTTACTAATTAAGAGTACTTATTGTACTTTGAAGCAATGAGCAAATTATTTTGGAGCATTATTCCATATGTTTTAAATCTTTATTCTATTAAGTGTGCTAGAGGGAGAGCAAAGAAGTCCACTGACCAAATAAATTTCTGCTCTTTACCTTTATGTGTTTTCTTTCTTTGCTAGAAATAGGAAATGAAAAGGTTTGGCTGTCGTCATGCCATGGCAGAAGACATTAGGTAAATACTTATAAAATGGCTAGTTACAAAAAAGAAAGGAATAGGAAAACAAAATAGAACCAGGGCTTATTAGGCATTTTATATTAAGATAAATATGAAATTTTAAAAATTAATCTCTTAAAGAAGAGGTGGTTTCAGGATTCTCCTTGAACTCCAGATAGTAAAGTCTTTTGCTATTTCTATTTTTTTTTAAATTTGGCTGTGCCACATGGCTTGCAGGATCTTAGCTCCCACTGGACCGCCAGGGAATTCCCATCTTTTGCTATTTCTATTGCTGTTTTTGATTTGGGATTAGACTAACACACTCTTTTCCTTACTGCTGATCTTTGGTACTTCTTATGGTCGTGTGGCATTAAAAACCCAGATTTCTGTGAAAACTAGCTCACGCTATGGTATTTTAATACCCTCATAAGAGTTCTTTTTATTTCTGCTTATCTTCCCCGCTCACAGTTCAATCCCTGTGTCTCTGAGAACCCTGGACAGCTTCTCACAACTTCCCAGATCAAGTCCTAATCTGTGGCTAAGACCCTTGTCGTATGGCCGAAGCCTACGTTTCCAATCGTAGTTTCAGTTTCTTCCCTCTCCGGTCATTCTGATCCACTCACCGTCTTCTGGTTATTGACTTGGACATGCTTGTTCCAGCCTTTTAATCACATATTCCAAGGATGCCCTTCTTCCGTTAAGTCCCGTTCTTTCTGCGATGTGCTTGTACTGAAGTGACCTCTCCTTTGAACTCCTGAATTATTGCTTTTTTCACTTGCAGTGTTAATCCGTCATCGTGTCAACTCCAGCTTCATGTTCATATTCAAGGTTTTGGAGGGCAGGGGCCATGTCTCCTAGTATACCGCTCCCCTCTTTCTCTCCCTCTCTCTTGTCTCTGTGGCTGTTTGGTACCCAGTGAGCGTATCAGCTGATAATATCTTCTTGAAACATACTCATGGGACTGGTTCTTTTTGTCATTACTTAACCTCTCAGGAGGGCATCTGGGAGTCAGATCTCTGCTCTCCTGTGTATTATTCAACCCTCACACCCCACTGGATTTATAATTAAAAATGTTTGTATTGAGATCAGAACCTTACCTCTTACTTATGGAAAGTAAGCCTTTTATTCAGTGATACTTGGCGAGTTTTTAAGATATACTCAGACTTTTCCTAGTTCCTATGGAGAATCCATAAAGTCAACAGAGTGCAGAGGCTGAGGAGACTTTGGAGATCATTCTAGATAAAAAAGGTGCGGAGTCAGGAAACTGGAGGGAAACTGAGCTTGAGCTGCTTTGGTGCTCTATCCCCTGCCCGCTTGCTGTTCACTCGCCTCTTCCAGTTCATTCCAGGCCTTCCTCACATATCTAGATGTTTCCCTCACCTAAGGTTGAAAAAGGTGTTTTTGTGACTGGATCCTGCCTGGGAGTGACCATGGTTTCATTTCTGTCTCTGGGCTTTGGGACTCAGCCATCTTTTGGATTGTATTCCTGGCCTTTTGTGTGCTCTCTTTGTCTTAGAGGAATTTATCTCTAATATAAATCAGCTCCTCTTTTCTCTTTCCTTGGTATTGATATATAAATGTTGATTATAGGATCACCCATCTTTATTTTTATGTTTCAGCAAAAGAAAAGCTTATCTTCTCTCTCTTCTCTCTCTTGGCCAGTGTAATCCTGAAAACTGAGGGTTCCTTTAAGCTTCTCAGATTGCATCTTTAATATTCACGAATACCTCTTTTATCCTTCCCATGGTTTAATCATCTCCTTCTCCCTGGCACCTCCACTTCTGGAAAATACAGTACTTTTGTCGAGGTTATTTGCATCTGTGTCGAGGTCATTCCATCCAGAGAATGTGTGTTTCCTGAGGGCGGGTTCTCTCATTTCTCTCTGCATCCTTAGTGCTCAACATAAAAGCTGATGAATAGCGAGAAATTGATGGAACTTGGCTGAGCCAGTAGTTCTGAATCTGTAAAGTTCCATGTATCTGGACTACCTTCCAGATAATCAGGGTTTTACACCTTCCTTTCCTCCATCAGGAGAACTCTGTGTACATTACGGGGAATCATGTGGGCATGACCATCTCTTCGAGAGTATATACAGATCCCAGGCATTCATTATAACCCTGAAGAGCCCAACTCTTTGGGGCTCATTCATAATGTAGCCAGAATAGTGTGGGGTGACTATTCATTAAAAGAACCCTTGGAGCAGATCTAAAAATGTAAGCTATCTATCCATGAACAAAGAAACCCTGCTCTACTATTGGTCGCAGGGCACTTGTTTATCGACCTGAAGCACATCCCATCCATATGTGCAATTCCAGGTGTGGCATCATTACTTGGGAAACAGGGCATGTATCTTTTGATATTATCCAAGTGGTACATTGTTGGCTCAAATGTGGCAGTGTCTGTACTATCTGTTTAAGACTGACTGACAGGTCTCAGCTTCTTATGTGTTTAAAGAATCTGTTTTCTATATTTGGACTCAGTATCTTGAGTGATAAGAAGTATGTCCAGTGAGGTGAGAATTACTTAAACGGAAATCAAACTTCTGAGAAATGATGCCAAGGAAAGTACTGTTTCCCATTTTCTGCATTTTTTTTTCATAAATAGTCTCCAGTGTGTGGATTAAGTGTTTATCGGTAGGTTGATAACTTTGGTAGCATCTGTGTGCAGAGGTGAGTAAGGAAACAGGTTCAGCTTTAAGGATGCTTCTCTCATTGAAAATAAAGTGTCATGCTTACAGAATGTTGTCATATCTGATCTTTAAGTGGTAACTGCATTTGGGCAAATACCTCTTAAATAGCTAAAATTTTAAATATTTCTTCACCAAATTACCCTGGTGCTCCACCCATTTCATAGTCAGGGTTGAAGTAATTGTAACTTTTTGGAACTTGACTCTGAGCTGGGTAGTAGACTGGAGCCTGATTGTCAGAAAGCCCGTGGACTCTATTCTGTGGTAAAGGAGAGCCTCATGCTGGGGCTTCTTTCTTTGGGGATCAAGCGCTTATGGCAAAGTCAGAACAGTGAAAAGATCGTGAACAGTGTGGAGACTTGGAGGAGGAGTGATGAAGTTTGCAAGCGGGAGAAAGTGCAATTTGAGGTGCATCTTGAAGGATGAATGAGCATTTTTCGATTGTTGGGGTGGGTTTGGGCCAGGTGATGGATGCTTCCTGTGAAATAGGGAATCACAAAGGGCAGGGGACTTTGATCACAGACTTTACATCTACACATACATTTTGTTTTTCCTCCAGTAGCTCAGGAATAAGGGAGTGGAGAGGAAAGAATGGATGGGGAGGTGCAATGAGAGAGACTTAGGCAGCAGGTTTGGCAGAAGGACTGAAGGAAAAAGAAAAGTAGTGTTTTCCTGAGTGTCTTCATGGGGACTGACTTTGCAGTTTGGACTGTTCAGGGAAGCAAGTGAAACGAGAACAGTGATGGGAAATCAGGTGTCATGGACCAGAAGGCAGGGGCTTTATATATGGGTGTAAGTGTCTGTGTATACAGTTTAATAACAAATAATTTATACCTTGAGTTTTGTTTTGTTAGTAATAGACTTCCAAAGACTAAAAAGTCTCGGGAAACCCTGACAGAGCATGTTTCAAAATCAGGGTGTATTACTTGTTCCTTAAACAAGCTCTGGTTTTCTATCTGAATTGTTTTGTTTTGTTTTTTAATTGGAGTATAGTTGATTTACAATGTTGTGTTAGTTTCAAGTGTACAGCAAAGTGATTCAGTTATACATATATATACATTAATTTTCTTATTCTTTTCCACTATGGTTTATCACAGGACATTGAATATAGTTCCCTGTGCTATACAGTAGGACCATGTTGGTTATCTGTTTGTTTTTTTTTTTTTTTTTTGGCTGCGTTGGGTCTTCGTTGCTGTGCATGGGCTTTCTCTAGTTGCGGTGAGCAGGGGCTACTCTTCGTTGCGGTGCACGGGCTTCTCATTGTGCTGGCTTCTCTTTTTGCGGAGCACAGGCTCTAGGTGCACGGGCTTCAGTAGTTGTGGCATGCGGGCTCTAGAGTGCAGGCTCAGTAGTTGTGGCGGACAGGCTTTGTTGCTCTGTGGCATGTGGATCTTCCCGGACCAGGGCTCGAACCCATGTCCCCTGCATTGGCAGGTGGATTCTTAACCACTGCGCCATGAGGGAAGCCCGGTTATCTGTTTTATACATAGTAGTGTGTATATGTTAATCCCATGAATTGTTTCGTTTTATGAGTCTTTTCTAGAAATTATTTCTTGTCTATAATCACCAAGTTTTTTGCATTTGATAGAATCATGATGTATTATGATAAATGGGAACTTAAAGGATATTTTGTTTATCTGTCCATCCAAGACATGAAATTCTTCTATAGTATTCTTACTACTTGGTTGTTCAGTCCTTAGTTTATATCTCTAGTAAGAAGAAATCCATTACTTTCACGGGCAGCTATTAGCTGTTTGCACTTAGTTTTAATATGAATTTTCTCCCTTTCTATCAATTAAACCAACAAAAGCTAAGTAAAATGGAATAACACATACCATTAAACACCTCTTAGAGTGGCTAAAATTACACTGAAAGACTGACCATACCAGGTGTTGGTGACGGTATAGAGAAACTGGAACTCATGCTACTGGTGGAAATGCAATATGGTGTAACCTCTTTGGAAAACAGTTGAGCAGTTTTATAAAACATTAAACATGCACCTACTATCTGATCCAGGCATTCACCCTTAGGAAATGAAAGCATATGCTCATCCAAAGACTTGTACGTGAATGTTCACTTAATTTTTATTTATGATAGCCCCAAAGTGGGAGCAGTCTGTATGTCTCATCTACAGGTGAATGGATAAACAAAATGTGATATATCCATATGACGGCATTCTAATCATCAATAGAAACGAATGAACTTTTGATACACACTGCAACATGGATGGATCTCAAATTTATCATGTTAAGTGAAAGAAGCCAGACTCAAACGGCTACATATTATATGGTTGCATTTATATAAAATTCTAGAAAATGCAAATAAATCTATAGTGGCAGAAAGCAGGTCAGTGGTTGCCTGGAGATGGGCAGAGGGATGATGTGGTGGATTATAAAGTGGTGTGAAGGAACTTTCAGGGCTGATACATACATTCATTATATCGACTGTGGCGAAGGTTTCATGAGTGCATACATATGTCACAACTTTGCCAGATTTAAATATGTGTGGTTTATTGTATGTCAGTTATATCTCAATAATGCTGTTTTTAAAAAACAAAAATGACAAACTACAGAAAAAATAGAATAACATGTTCCCAGTGGTGATATTTACGTATCAAAATGTTATTTGCGTCTATGTAACCTCGAACTGTTGGGTATTCTTTAAGGTGCTTGATATTATAAAGGACACTGTACAGAGTGGGATCTAGATTATCTAATTGCTGGCTTCTTTGGTCTTTCTTTAGGTTGTGAGTCAAAGGAAAAAAAATTCTTCATTTAAAGTTTTTTCATTTAACATTCTCCTTGTTTCTTTTTTTTAAAGTTATATTTGATTTACAATATTGTTAGTTTCAGGTGTACAGCACCTGAATACTGTGACTCAGTATTTTCACAGATTATCTTCCATTATAGGTTATTACAAGATAATGAGTATAATTCCTTGTGCTATACGGCATATTCTTGTTGCTTATCTATTTTAATAGTAGTTTGTATCTGTTAATCCCATACCCCGAATTTGTCCCTTCCCTGCTTGCTCTTTGGTAACCATAAGTTTGTTTTCTATATCTGTGAGTCTGTTTCTGTTTTGCATATACATTCATTTGTATTATTTTTTAGATTCCACATATAAGTGATATCATATAGCATTTGTCTTTCTCTGTCAGACTTATTTCACTAAGCATAATGTTACTCTCTAGGTCCATCCGTGTTGCTGCAAATGGCATTATTTCATTCTTTTTTATGGCTGAGTAATATTCCATTGTGTGTGTGTGTATACACCAACCACGTCTTAATCCAGTCTTCTGTCGATGGGCACTTGGGTTGTTTCCATGTCTTGTCTGTTGTAAGTAGTGCTGCCATGAGCATTAAGGTGCATGTATCTTTTCGAATTAGTGTTTTCGTTTTTTCCGGATTTATACTCAGGAGTGGAATTTCTGGGTCATATGGTAGCTCTGTTTTTAGTTTTTTAAGGAACCTCCATACTGTTTTCTATAGTGGCTGCACCAAATTACATTCCCACCAGCAGCTTATGAGTGTTCCCTTTTCTCCACATCCTTGTCAACATTTGCTATTTTTAGACTTTTTGATGATGGCCATTTTGATAGGTATGAAGTGATACCTCACTGTTGTTTTGATTTGCATTTCTCTAATATGTAGTGATGCCGAGCATCTTTTCATGTGCCTGTTAGCCATCTGTGTGTCTTCTTTGGAGCTCCAGTGGCACCCTCGAGTAGTGCATCGTTACTTATACAATGTTTTCCTTGTTTCTGACCAATGAAATATGGCTGGAAAAAATACCAAAAGTTCAGCCTACATGAGAAATGGAAGAATTTTCCCAATATTATCAATATCTTTTTTCTGTTTTGGTTCTGTATTTGCATAAGTAATACATGTTTTGTATTGTATATCCCTTTTGGGGGGAGCTCCACCTTTTGTAGAAATGATACAGTGACCGAGAGTGGAATAACTGAATAAGTGGGGATTTGTTTTAGGTTTCCCTACGGCATGGGTACTCTATTTTAGGCAGGAAAAATTAGCTAGTTTGAAATAACGGAATGAGCAGCTTCTGTGCCCGAATATCTCGTTCGGGTACATCTGCCTTGTTAGCAGAAAGTCTACCAGAATTTTGTTAGATTTTCTAGAAGAGTTTCATCTCAGAGGGAGAGAACAAAATGCCCTGTGAGGTAGTCTAAACATTGGATTCCATTTTACTTTAGTGTATAAAAGTTAATGTATTAGGGGACTTTGGTTGCGCAGTGACAGAAATCCATCTCAGCCGGGCTTACCTAACAGGGGGATTTACTGGCTCTTGTTGTAAGTTATGTGGGGCTGAAGTGGCTTTTCAGGGTCTGGATGGCATCTTAGGGTACCCATTTCTGGGATAGACTTTTTTTGGTCTCATGGACATCATGGTCAGCCCGCGGTCCAAGACTAATGCCTTAGAACTATAGTCCTCTTAAACAAGGTAGGACTCCTTCAGTGACTCTGGCAAAAACCTGCCAGGAAGGACTTTGATGGGCCTGGTTGGGGTGCATTCTTCTACCTGAAGCAGTTGCCGTCTGTTGTTTGATAGGATACTCTGGTGAGGCCTGAGTTGGAAGTGGGAATTAGGGGAGGGGGCTGAACCCCATTCTAATCGTATAGAATACGTTTCTTCATGGTAAAAGCAGGTCTGTAATTGCCTGGAGCCATCCAGGACCCAACTTTTCAGTGCCCTGTACACCTAATGAACGATGCTAAACTGGGGAGTGATACAGGGATGAACATCCTTGGGTGGGCTGGGGAATCTTGTGACTGATTATTTCCTTTGAACAAATCCCTTGAGGTGAAATCACTAGGGCAGACACTATGCACATTTTTAAGGTTCGCTGCATATTCCTGTATTCCACTGTGCTTAGGTTATACTAAATTATATTCCCACCAGCACTGGATGAGAATACGTCAGTTTATCTCATCACCTGCATATGCTGTCATCATTCAAAAAATCTTTGCCACTTAGATTTCTAAAAAATGGGAATTTATTGATCTAGTGTGTATTTTTTTGGTTACTAATGAGGCTGTGTACTCTTTTGAGAATTGTTGATTCCTATACTTTGTCAGTACGTATGTAAAGGTCTAAATTGATTTGTAATTAAAAAGTTCATTGTTGACAAGCAAAACTAACAACATTGATCTGGGCGACTCATGCGATGGCTCAAAATCAGAAGTCACCAGCAAGTCAAATTTAATACTTGCAAATAAATCTTTCTACTATTAAATAAAATGCTGCTTTACTTTTAGGACAGCATCCATTTTAAATTAATACTTGAAATCTGAGCTGTATTGTTTTTGTTTGCTCACCTGTTTTGATTCTTTAAGTTCTATAAAAGTTTGTAATCATAAAGTGTAGCAAGTTTTCACAATGAATATATTTTTGTTAAAATATTACTTATAGAATGAACTCATACAGATCAATAAGGAAAACGCAGACAACCCAGGAAAAAATTGGGCAAACAGTACGAACAGGAAGTTCTCAGATGGAGAACACCAAACGTCTCCAATAACCACATAAAAAGATGCTCACTTTCTCTAGTAGTGACAGAGTAATCAGGGAAATGTGAAGTAAACCAACAGTGAGATATGATTCCACACCCATCAGTTGGGCAAACATTTAAAAGTCTGATCAGTACCAGGGCCAGGGAGTTGGGTGCTCTCTTCCTTGAGGGCTTGCAGAGTCCAGACACATCTTCTTGTTGGAAGAGTAACACAAGTCTTCTAGTCTATGGTTTATCTTTTAATTTGTCATTTGTGATTTTTTCAGTTGTTCAGAGGTTTTTTTAACATCTGTATTTATTGCATTTTAATCTAAATGCAATAAATACATATCAGTCTTCTCATTATAGTATTTTTTGTCTTCTGAGGGAAAATTTTTTTGGTCCCCCCAAAGTTGTAAAGTTATCTATTTCCGTACTTTCTTCCCGTGGTTTTAAAGTTTTGCTTTTTACATTTAAGTCTACATTCTTTTTTTTTTTTAATGATGTTTTATTTATTTATTTATTTATTTAATTTATTTATTTAGGCTGCGTTGGGTCTGCATTGCTGCGTGCGGTCTTCATTGCTGCGTGCAGGCTTTCTCTAGTTGCGGCGAGCAGGGGCTACTCTACGTTGCGGTGTGCAGGCTTCTCATTGCAGTGGCTTCTCTTGTTGCGGAGCACAGGCTCAAGGTGCATGGGTTTCAGTAGTTGTGGCACACAGGCTCAGTAGTTGTGGCTCGCGAGCTCTAGAGCCACAGGCTCAGTAGTTGCGGCGCACGGGCTTAGTTGCTCCGCGGCATGTGGGATCTTCCCAGACCAGGGCTCAAGCCCGCGTCCCCTGCAGGTGGATTGGCAGGCGGATTCTTAACCACTGTGCCACCAGGGAAGTCCCTAAGTCTTCATTCTTCCTTAAGAAAAATCATCCTTACTGTACCAGAAGGAGAAAGATTTATTCCTTGATTTCAAGATGGAGTCTGAAGTTCCTGCTTTGCCCAGAAAAGAAAGGACACAAAATTTATAACCCCCTGAGCCTACTGATGTCCCACGTTCTTTTCTTGGCCCTGCCTCAGACCTTGACTTGGTTGCATTACTGGCAATCTAGCTACTCCAGAATGGATGTGGAAAGAGCAGTGCTGATGGGGTGATTGGAGATGAAGCCTCATGGCCAGCAGAAAGGTGGTGGCCAGGTTCTGGAGAGGGCAGGATGTGGTCCTCGGGTGGGGGTTGGACACTGTGGTGCTGTGGCTGCCAGTCAAGTTCAGGGTCAGACTCCCAGCTTTCAGCCCTTGCCCCACCTTCATTAGCTTGGGAGGGTTCTTTAACCTCTCTTTCACTTTCTTTATAAAATGTAGAGCATGGTCACACCCCTGATTTATGTGACTGTTTTAAGAATAATTTGTGAAATAGTTTATTGTAAAGTATTTCGTGCAAGGCTCAGCCACTGATAACCAGTATGAGGAATGGGATCAAGTCCAGAGTCTGATGGCAGACATTTACGACACTTCCCGAAGGAGAGCTGTTATTTTTGAATTCATTTATGTGGTTGGCTTTCATACTGTTCGCTGTGTATAGGACAGGCAGACGTACAAGGGAGGGAGGGAGGAAGGAAGAAGGAGAAAGAAGGAAGAAGAGAGAACCTTCTGTGACACGCCTCTTCTTCCCACTGATTTGCTACCTGCTGCATCAGATCCTTTGTTTATTTGGGGAGCAGGCATCTTTTATCACAGGGCTCAAATAGGCTTACTTTTTGGACATTTGAAGAACATATTTTCTTACGTAACTAGGTTCTGCAAATGGATCCCAGCGCTGCTGCAGTGAGTTGACTTCAGGAGTTTCTTTTCAGTGTAGAGACACTGCAACTTGGTTTGCAAGATGCTTCTTTTGAGAACCGTTGAGAGATGGCAATCTACTTGGGAGGTGACTTAATGGTGAATTGATAAAGCAGTGATTTTACACCAGAGAGCATTATAACAATAATTTCTGTGGTAAAAGTAGAGCTGAATTTGTGACGTTTTAAGTGGTCTTTCTTCATCTTACGTCTGAAAAGGAACTTAGGCATTTTCTATTTGGTTAATAACTTAGTCTCAGTCATTTAAACTACTTGTACTGCCCTTTTGAGATAAGTGATTTTTTTTTTTTCCCCAACCTGTGGAAACACAAAGCCTTTACTTTCTCAGAGGTTGGTTTTAGATAAAGAGAATTCATTAACATCCCTGCTGCTATTATTGAGTCATAAATGAAAGTGAGAAGTAAGAACATTTGTACTCCTAACAGACTTTTCCGTTATTATTGATGGTATTGTTAACTTGATGTTGAGGAATTAAATAGGGATATCTGGTGAGATGTTCAGATAACTCTGTCGCCATCATGGGTTTGCATTGTGTTCAGCTTTCTTGAGCTGCTTTTGTTAATGAAGTTTGTCCTCAATGGTGGACCAGCCGTGGCATAGCAGATCCTTAGGACTTGGACAGTCTAAGGGGTAGCCCTCTGAAACTTAATTTTAAAGAACAGTAATATGCTTATTATTCCTTTTCTAGTTATATGGTCTCAGGGATGACAACCCCATTTCTGTTGCCTTAACTCTTAGTAGCATTTTTTTTATGAAGGTATTTTTTCCCTTACTTACTTACTTACTTACTTACTTACTTATTTATTTATGGCTGTGTTGGGTCTTCGTTTCTGTGCGAGGGCTTTCTCTAGTTGTGGCAAGCGGGGGCCACTCTTCATCGCGGTGCGCAGGCCTCTCACTGTTGCGGCCTCTCTTGTTGCGGAGCACAGGCTCCAGACGCGCAGGCTCAGTAGTTGTGGCTCACGGGCCCAGTTGCTCCGCGGCATGTGGGATCTTCCCAGACCAGGGCTCGAACCCGTGTCCCCTGCATTGGCAGGCAGATTCTCAACCACTGCGCCACCAGGGAAGCCCTGTTGCCTTAACTCTTATAGGAAAAATGTATTATAGGCTCTGGGGCAGTGTTCTCTGGGAAAAAAAGGAGTTTTGTTTTCTGGAATTGTAGTGTTGAACCCCATAGGCTGGGAATCTTGGGGACATAGCCAACTACGGAGGACACCTTATTCACCACCTTTCAGTCAAACCTATTTGGGTGTTAAAACATCAGTGTTTATTTCTAAGCTCAATTATTCTTTGAAATAATTTAGCAAGTTGGGCTGTATGACGTGTGAAAACCTCTGTGCTGTGACTTACTGTGGGGACAGAAGGGCTGGCCCTGTGCCTTCTCTGCTGAGTCATGGCTTCCTGTGCTGACACCACTAAACTGCTCCCAGCAAGGTCCTGCCTTTTCATGAGACCATGTACCCCTCATAAGTCCTTGTTTCTTTATCAGTGGGGTCTAGTGGGCCAGACCAGGTTAAGCCTCTTTTTGAATCTAAATACTCTTACCGACAAAAAGCCAATCTTCGCCTACCTGCAAAGACTTGGCTTTTCCAGGCCCCTGACGGATAGCATCCCTTCAGAAGGCCCCATCTCTTCTCCTCCTCGCTGTTTACTTCTGTCTCTGTGACATTTTTCCTCCATCATCTGCCTTCATTATTACCCGTTTATCCCCTAGATGCCGCTCTCAGCTCATTCTTTTGCTGGTTCCGTATATCACCACCACCCTTGCTCAAGTCTTTATTGAGTCTCACCTGGGTTATTGCAGTGAAACACCATTGATCTGCCATAGACACCTCATGTCTCCCCTAATCTCTCCTTCACACAGCGGCCCAAGTCATCTTCCCAGAGGAGTGCTGGGATCTTGTTACTCCCCTTCCTGAAAATACTCCTTGTGCCTCCTCCATGCCAATGGAATAAAACAGAGCTCCCCCTGCGGCCCTCAGGGCTTCTGCTATCTGGGCTACAGTCTCCACCCACATCGTGGTCTGCACTGTATCCTGCTTTGTCCTTTGGCTCTTGCTGGAATGTGCTCTCCTGTCTTTGTCTGTGGAAATGCTGTGTCCCTCTCTCTCTGTGATACCTTCCTGATGACCCGACACGGAAGAGTACATCCTTCGTGTTCATTCAGTGATTGCTTCTTTTTTAAAAAATTTTTATTTTATATGGGAGCATAGTTGATAAACAATGTTGTTAGTTTCGGGTGTACAGCAAAGTGATTCAGTGATACCTATACATGTATCTCTTCTTTTTCAAATTCTTTTCCCATTCCCATTTTTCAAATTCTTTTCCCAGGATATTGAACAGAGTTCCCTGTGCTATATAGTAGGTCCTTGTTGGTCATCTGTTTTAAATCTAGCAGTGTGTACATATCACAGTGATTGCTTCTTATTCCTTTAGCCAACATTCTGTAAGGATGTGCAAGGGGTATAAAGAATAATAAAACACAGCCCCTGTTCTCAGGTTGGATCAGTTGTGGAACTAGTCACATAAACAACGATCTGTAATATAACATGTTAAATTGTAAAATAGAGTAAAAAAAAAGTGTAAAATTGTACACTTCTGTATACAAAGTGCTGCAGTCAGACTGTGTACACAAACACCTTGAAGGCAGGCCTTGTTTATTTTTGTTTAATCCTCTCTGTATTATGTAGGGGTTTTGGTGATATCAGTTAGTCTTTTGTGAAATGCATTTATTAGTGAATTGTCCTTCTCCATTTTTCCCTTGTAATAATATGACTGCATTTCTCTGGTAACTCAGCTCTCCTTTTTTTTTTTTTTTTTTTTGGCCATGCTGCGTGGCTTGCGGGATCTCAGTTCCCCAACCAGGGATTGAACCTGGGCCATGGCGGTGAAATCCCAGACTCCTAACCACTAGGCCACCAGGGAACTCCCTTTGCTTTCCTTTTTCTATCACTCCTCCCTCTGTAACTTTGTTGGGTACATGTATGAACAAGGAAACTGTTGACTCAGGTCAAGAACAAATCATTTTTATCACACTTCACACATTATATTTCACCATTTGAAAGCTGTCAATTGTATTTCTTTTCAGGTCATTTATACATGGAACAAATGTTAATCCCTTTAATAATGGTTTTCCAGTAAAACGGATTGTGTTTCCAGTGGCGTCACAACCTAGCACAGTGTCTGGTACCAATACCAGAAAGAGAATCTCTGCTGACTCCTTCTGCTGTCGCTCAGAGTGATTTACCTAGAAGGTTCTGCTGAAGTTTTTCTCCCTCACCTGCCAAATGTAGTATTGTAGATAACCAGCCAAGGCATCACAGGGAGACTTCTACAAGGTGTCCACTCTGAACTGTTAAGCACGTGAGCACAACAAGCTCTGGGGGGAATGAACTCCGACTCTGATTGGCTACTCATCCATCTCACTGCAGAGGACCACTGTGGCTTTGTCGCATTCCTGGAAGGTCACTGTCATTTTAAAAATTTTTATTTATTTGTTTATTTTTGGCTGTGTTGGGTCTTCGTTGCTGTGCACGGGCTTTCTCTAGTTGTGGCGAGCGGGGGCTACTCTTTGTTGCGGTGCGCAGGCTTCTCATTGCGATGGCTTCTCTTGTTGTGGAGCACGGGCTCCAGGCATGCGGGCTTTAGTAGTTGTGGCACGTGGGCTCAGTAGTTGTGGCTCGTGGGCTCTAGGGCGCAGGCTCAGTAGTTGTGGCACACGGGCTTAGTTGCTCCACTGCATGTGGGATCTTCCCGGACCAGGGATCAAACCTGTGTCCCCTGCATTGGCAGGCGGATTCTTAACCACTGCGCCACCAGGGAAGTCCTCACTGTCTTAAATATGAGCAGTGTTCCAGTGATTTGCAAGCTTCCTAAGGGCAAGGAGCCCATTTAACATGTTCACGACATGCACCTGGCGTCCAGGACAGTCCTTTGCATTTGAATTAAAGAGGGAATGTGTACCAAAAGGCTGTTTTTGCCTTTGATCAAAGTAATGTTTTAATTGGTGCCGAGATCCTGACTCTGACTTGGGTACATGTCGTGTGCAAGCCAGCCTCCTACCCTCGTGGCAGGGGATGTGGCTGGCACAGGCAGAAGACGAAGTTTAACAGAAGGAAAACAGCTCTAGGAATCAGCAGTGTGCCTAGTTCTTAGGAGGCAATCCCTTCCAAATCCTCCCTGTGCTTTTAAAGGTTGTCAGGATTTAGAAAACGAACATCTATCTAATACGTCTTCCGGAGGTGGCAAGTCTGTCCGTGACCCCGCCGTGCTGAGGTGGTGTGTCCAGCGGGTGATGCCCGAGCCTTTTAGGAGTCAGTCGCGCGCATCTGTCGCCGCCAGGCAGGGACGGCAGCGGGGTTTGTGCCGTCAGAGGAGGATGCACATGGTCCTTGCAAATTGCCAACATCTAAGTGACGTCCAGTGTGCTCTTCCGGGGGCGGTGGTTAAGAACTCTTGATGGGAGAATAGTTTTCAAAGTTCAAAAAAAAAAAAAATTTAGGAATGTTTTAGTGAATAGCAGGGACTGATTTATAATCAGTCTTAGAAATGCAGAAAATTTAAGCTCCAGTGTTCACTTAAAACAGTGATGACAGTAAGTGGACAAAAATTCTTTTCTTGCCAAGCAAGGTGATGCTTCCTCAAAACTTCTCTTCGTTCTTCTCACTTCCAGATGATTTTTATTTCTTTTGGATGATTTTCAGGATATTGGTTAGAGTTTAAATCAAGGAATTCGTTTTCTAATAGGATAATTTGATTCTTTGATCATTAGAATGGAAGTTAAATTTAAGTGGAGAATTAGAGACATTTAATAAATACATATATTTTCCTATCAAACAGTATTCTTCTTGTGGAAGTTATAGAATATGAAGGCTATCTGGTGATAAAGGTAGACAGTGGACTCTGTACCTTAAAGTAATCACTTCCTACTATTCACATAAAGTTTGTACCATCAAAGAAAAGCTGTGATGAACCGTAAAGCTACTTGTAGCTCTACAGAGAGTTTGAAATCACTGTGAGGAGAGTCACCTGTAGTTCAATAAATGGTGATATTTGGGGAGTATTTCTGAGTTCCTGTATTAGGAGTACAGCAGACCTCACCTGAAGTAACAGACATGTAATTGTTTGACTTTACTAAAGTAACAATATTGGTATGCTCAATATTTAACTAACATGTAAGTTATTCAAGTAAATACTTTTCACTTTGAAATCAGCTTATGTAAATAGGTTGTACTTTTTAAAAATTGAAGTATAGTTGATTTACAATGTTGTGTTAGTTTCCGGTGTACAGCAGAGTGATTCAGTTATATCTGTCTATCTATTATTTTTCAGATTCTTTTCCCTGATAGGTTATTACAAAATATTGAGTATAGTTCCCTGTGCTATACAGCAGGTCCTTGCTGTTTAACTATTTTATATATAGTAGTGTATATATGTTAATCCGAAACTCCTAGTTTACACCCCCCCCTTTTCCCCTTTGGTAGCCATAAGTTTGTTTTCTATGTCTGTGGGTCTATTTCTGTTTTGTAAATAAGTTCATTTGTATCTTTTTTTTTTTTTTTAGATCCCACATATAAGTGATATCATATGCGATTTTATTTTTTCCCCGCTTCGTTGAGATATAATTGACATATAAGTTTAAAGTGTACCATGTGATGATTTGATACACATATATGTTGTGAAATGTTTACCACAATAAGATTAGTTAACACATCCTTCACGTCACATAATTACCATTTTGTTGTTGCTGTTACGATGAGAACCTTAAAGCTCTATTCTCATAGCAGCTTTCAAGTATACGATGTAGTATTGTTAACTTGGTCACCAGGCTGTACATTAGACCCCTGGAACTAACTCATCTTGTAACTAAACGTATATACCCTTTGACCGACATCTCCCCATTTTCCTACCTCTTGGACCCTGCTACCACCATTTTACTCTGTTTCTATGAGTTCATTGTTTGTAGATTTCACATATGAGTGACATCATACAGTATTTATCTTTGTCTTTCTGACTTATTTCACTTAGCATAATGCCCAGAAGGTCCATCCATATTGTTGGAAATGGCAGAATTTTTCTTTTTTTATGGCTAAATAATATTATATATAAATACACATCACATTCTCTTTTTTCATTCAGTTGTCAGTGAACACCTAGGTTGTTTCCATGTCTTGGCTCTTGTGAATAATGCTGAAATGAATATGGAAGTGCAAATATCTCTTTGAGATCCTGATTTCATTTCCTTTTGGTGTATATCCAGAAGTAAGGTTGTTGGATTGTATGGTAGTTCTATTTTTAATTTTTTGAGGAATCTCCGTACTGTTTTCCCCAGTGGCTGCACCAATTTCCATTCTCACCCACAGTGCACCAGGGTTCCCTTTCCTCCACACCCTCCCCAGCATTTGTTGTCTGTGGTCTTTTTGATAATAGTCATTTTAACAGGTATGAAGTGATACCTCATTGTGGTTTTGATGTGCATTTCCCTGATGACTAGTGACGTTGAGCACCTTTTCAGGTACTGTTGGTCATTTGTATGTCTTCTTTGGAGCAATGTCTATTCAAGCCCTCTGCCCATTTTTTAATCAAATTGTTTGGTTTTTTTTTTTGCTACTGAGTTGTATGAGTTCTTTATGTATTTGGATATTAACCCCTTATCAGATATATGGTTTGCAGATATTTTCTTCCGTTCTTTAGGCTGTCTTTTCGTTTTGCTGATTGTCTCTTTTGCTGTGTAGAAGCTTTTTAGTTTGACTTAGTCCCACTTGTTGATCTTTGGTTTTGTTACCTGTGCTTTTGATGTCTTATCCAGTCATTCTCAAGACCAGTGTTAAGGAGCTTTCCCCTTTGTTTTCTTATAAGAGTTTTACAGTTTGAGATCTTTAAGTTCATAATCCATTTTGAGTTACTTTTTGTGAGTGGTGTGAGATAGGGGCCCAGTTTCATTCTTTTACATGTGAATATCCAGTTTTTCCACCATTTATTGAGGAGACTATCCTTTCCCCATTGAATTTTTTTGGCTTCCTTATCAAATATTATGTGACCTTATATGCGTGGGTTTATTGATTCTATTCCATTGGTCTGTGTGTCTGTTTTTATGCCAGTAACCATACTGTTCTGATTACTATAGGTTTGTAATATAGTGTGAAGTCAGAAAGTGTGATGCCTCCAGCTCTTTCTTTCTCAAGATTGCTTTGGCTATTCAGGGTCTTTTGTGATTCCATTTGAATTTTAGGAATGTTCTTTCTATTTCTGTGGAAAGGGATGTGCTGTCAAAGGTATACATTTATAAAAGACGATCAGTAGTTGTTTGTGGAATAAGGGATATTCCAGCCACATTGTCATGCAAAGTTTTAAATGTAACTTATATGCAGCTATGCCACATTTCACCACTACCCCTTTTGTTTATTCAGAGTGGAAAACAAATGACATTTCAGCTTTTTAAATTTCCTAATCATTTCTGAAGTTGGAATGAATTGCTACTGATAAAGAAAGCATTTTCCGCCTCATCTGCAGAAACAGCAGCTTCTATAAAAGCTGAATTATCACTTCAAGAACCTCAAATTAATTAATTAGTTATTAAATCTTAGAGAGGTCATAAGATCAAACTTCATAAGAAGACAGTTCTTGTATATTCATTTGAGCTATGCAATTTAGTTGGTACCACAGGAAATGATCGTTATATGTAAACCATCAGCTCCTCTTCAGCTTTTAAAGCCTGATGTTGAATATTGACAACCTTGGGTCCCAAAAGAGCAGGGACCTGTTAGAACTTAACTCTTTCCATTTAACTTGTTTTGAGGCTTTACCATTCTCTTTTTTTTTTTTTTTTTAATTTTTGTTTATTTGGCTGCATTGGGTCTTTGCTGCTGCGCGCAGGCTTTCTCTAGTTGCGGTGGGGGGGGCTACTCTTCGATGTGGTACGCGGGCTTCTCATTGTGGTGGCTTCTCTTATTGTGGATTGTGGGCTCTAGGTGCACAGGCTTCAGTAGTTGTGGCACCTGGGCTCAGTAGCTGTGGCACTTGGGCTCAGTAGTTGTGGCTCACGGGCTCTAGAGCGCAGGCTCAGTAGTTGTGGCTCACGGGCTTAGTTGCTCTGCGGCATGTGGGATCCTCCCGGACCAGGGCTCGAACCCGTGTCCCCTGCTTTGGCAGGCGGATTCTTAACCACTGCGCCACCAGGGAAGTCCCCTAGGCTTTTCCATTCTTTAAAACTTTTCTTATTTTTAAGAAAATAACGTTGTGCACAATTCTGTTTTGGGTTTTTATCTATTCTGCTCTTAATTAGTTTTCTTCTTACAGAGCATTTGTTTTATTTGTTTGTTTAACCTGTTTTCTGGTTCAGAGCCTCACACTCTGAAAGACTGGGGTTCTCATTCTTTTGGCAGCATCATCAAGTTCTTCTGTACCAGCTGCTGGGTTTAAAGTAGCTTTCTGCTCTCTAGGAGCTCAAGTGAAGTGCCAAAGGTAGGCAACAAAGTGGGTTATTGTTGTGAAATAGATGTGCTCTGGTAAAAAGAGGTAGAAGGAGAGGACTTAGTCATTTTTGGTTGCTCCTGTGGAGTGTGAGGGAGAAGGACTGCTCTGGGATGACTCAGTGCTCTGGCTTGGATGTCTAGATGGGCTGAGGATCATTTGGTGAAATTGAAATACAGAAGAAGGCACCGATTCTGGAGATGGCTGGTTGACACGGAGCTGTAGGATAGTTGTTGAATTTGAGTATACAGCTCTGAAGGGAGGCCTGAGCTGGAGCGAAGTGAATACAGATACTAAACGAGGCAGGCTGAAGAACTATAGCCTGGAAACCTGACTAAAGGTTGTGACTAGAAAGGCAAAAAAGAAACGAGGAGAAATGGGTAATACGGAAGCCAGTGGAGGAGAGTTGCAGATGCCAGAAAGTCATGGGGACTGAAAGACATCCGCTGGCTTTGAAGGTAGGTCTCTGTTGGTGACTTTTCCCTGAGCAGTTTTGGTGGCAGCTTTTGGGCAAAAGACCACCGCTCTGTGTTAGCGAGTGAATCGACTTAAGGAACTGAAGGGAATAGATAGTTGTTTCCTTTATATACCTTGGGCGATTGGTTCCTTGTGAGAGCCTTCCTTTGCTCATCAACTGGCATAAACGGTGACACGGCCTGCGGTATTTACCACATATGTGCCTGTGAGAAATGGAAAAAGAGGCACAGATGAGGCGGTGAACCAAGCTTTTTTATGGATGGATGACTGATCAAATTTAAACAGTATTGTAATACTTGAAAAAACACTGTTTCTCTTCTATTTTGTAGACAAGTTCTCCACTCTTCTTAGGTGGTTATCATAATTCAGTTCTAAGCATACTTATTTAACAATCTGCATGCCTCAAACTTTAAATATCTTCCCTTGGTTCTGAATGGAAACAGGGGACAGGAAGAGAAGTTGCTACCAATACAGTGGTGACTCTCAGCTATTCATGGACAGGAGAGCAAGGTCACCCGAGAAACTTATGTGCAGGTTGGAAGTATAAGGCTGGTGAACTGGACCAGAGAGTGTGGAGGTCCTTTCCTGTTCATTATCTGCCCCTGGTATGAAAACGTTAAACAGCTTTACCGTTTAAACAAAGGTCCCCATCTAGTTTTCTGGTAATTAATTTAATATTTTAAATTTCTGATGGTAACTGAATTTTCCAGCCTCTTAATTTGTATCTCTGTCATTTTAAGTTTAGTGTTCATTTTTGCATTATTTTGTTTTAATGTTTTAGTGCTGCATTATTTTGTTTTACTGTTGTTTCTCTCTTTTGTTGCTGTTGAAGATTTTTTAAATTTTCATCTATTTAACATTTATTACATATCCAGAATTTATTATTGCTTTGAAGTTAGACTAGGAGTATATCCTTCATCTTTTATTGTAGGATTTTTTTCAGTTTCTTCCCCTAGTCTTTGCCATGTGTGTGCACTTGAGATTTAAAGTTTTTTGATGGTTCCCCCTCCCCCTATTTGCTTAAAGGAAAACATGTTATATTTATATCCCCCAAACAACATACAATGTGTTCATGTTTTTCTTAGCCTTTTATTTTTGGAACTGATGTGTTAGGTAAGAACGATGTATTTCGCTTTTGTCCCAGGACAATAAATAACAAAAAGGGTCCTTAACCTTTTTGTTTATTTATTGTGTTATTCAACAGTGTTTTTATAGCGCGTTGTGGTAGGTTCAGCAATGGAGAATGAGGTCCTCATGCTGAGGGAAGAGAAAGTTGGAAGGAAGCAGTGGGCAGCAGAGTCAGTTGTCACAAAGTGGCCGAGCGAGGTGAAGCTGAAAGACCTCCCATTGCTTCAGCCCCAGGAAGTTCTTGGTGGTCTAAGGGAGAGCGGTTGGCAGTGAGGATGGGCTGGGCCCGTTGCCAGGTTGTTCAGGAGTGACAGAGACATTGAGAGGATCTCCTGAGGAACAGGCTGGAGCCTTTACACCTTCTCTTTTGCTTTTAATGAACCCATATTCTGAGACCTTCGAGAAGGCTCCACACAAGTTCTCCAACTTCAAGATTGCCTGTTGCTAAATTTATTCCCCATCTGGATTGGAAGAAGGATTTAATGTGAACCTAGAGATGAAATTTTAGAGAAACTGAGAAGATTTGAGAGTTTATAGGTAAAGGTTAGGCCCTTTTGCATTTGCAGCAACATGGATGGACCTAGAGATTATCATGCTAAGTGAAGGAAGTCAGAAAGAGAAAGACAAACACCTATGAAATCACTTATAAGTGGAATCTAAAATATGACACAACTGAACTTATCTATGAAAACAGAAACAGACTCATAGGCACAGAGCACAGACTTATGGTTGCCAAGGGGGAGGGAGGGTCGCGGAGGGATGGAGTGGGAGTTTGGAATTAGCAGATGCAAACTATATATAGAGAATGGATAAACAACAGGGTCCTACTGTATAGCACAGGGAACTATATTCAGTATCCTGTGATAAACCATAAAGGAAAAGAATATGAAAAAGAATATGTGTGTGTGTAACTGAATCAGTTTGCTGTACAGCAGAAATTAACACAACATGGTAAATCAACTATACTTCAATAAAATTTTAAAAAAAAAGAAAGAGGTTAGGCCATTCTGGCCATAGAATAAGTCCACAAGACAATAAATGTTTGTTTTGTTTTCTTGTGCAGATGTGTAGAAAACCCACAGTTAGGGGTATTTTGCAGAGACTTCTTAAATCCAGACGGAGGTCTGGCTTACCTCAGGGTGTATCCTCAGGGGAGAGGAAAATAAGCAGCAAAATGAGCTTTTCCCAAGTATGAAAGGACAGGCGTTTGCTTTTCACACATGTAATGAAGTGTAGCTTGCTTGCTAACAGTGACTAAAGAGCATGGACCTGCGTAGACAACCCTGTGGATGTTGGGATTGCTAAGTAGTGGATCTCTGGGAGGATGGAAGTGAAATCCCATCTTCTGTTTCTTACTCATTCCACCCTATGTCCGTGGGGATGCAGCATTTGTGAAGGAATCAATTATCCATTTGTTAGTCAGAGGAGCCTTACAAATTATACATTAGCAGATTGATTTCTGAGGTTCACGTTGGGGGACCGAGAGCTTAAGGTGGGATGATGAGGAGCATCAGGGGAAAAGAAGTGGCCACAAAGAACACCATTAAAAGCAGCTTTCGAAACGACCGTGAATTCATTCCTAATTGAAGAGCTGACATAATCCATACTAAGTGTATTTATTTCAAGCCTCGTACATTAAGTAATTGATTATCACATGAGGTGTACATGTGGGTGATTTTGCCTTTTCTTTAAATTTAAGACCTTGAGACCACCTGTAGTAGACTTGGATTTAGAAGGTATGTGCTGGTCCTGGCCCCCTCCTGCTTACTGGGCTTCTTTTTTTTGTTCCATTAAGGAAACATTTTCGTATGTTCCATGGTGTCAGCTTGACATTATTGATTTTTGAACAAACTCACTTATATTGTCCAGAATTCCAAACATGTCTCCATTAGGAATAAAATTGTAGCTAATGGAAAATACAGCTGAGGCCATTTTTCTCTGGTCTTTTTTTTCTTCTGGTTCCTTACCCTTGTCTGCATCTATTTCAGTGGCCCATCTTCACAACATACTCCCTAGATTGTATGTATAAAACAGGAAAGGTCAGCGTTGAAGACCGAATCTTGCCCTCCTGTTTCCCTCCTGTATCCTTTCTTTCCTGTTCAGTTGTTGTTGTTGCTTATTTCTAGTGTTTAGAAATGGCAGATATACGTAAGGCATTTGTTTCTGACAGGAATGGTTATGTACCATTGACAGCTGTACTATTGAAATCCTGTTATTTATTCTTTATTAAATGTTATAGAAACTAACATGCATGGTGATGATACTCGGTTATTGCTCAAGATAAAAATGTGCTGCAGGTCCCCCAAAGGATAGCTTTAACAATTAAGATTAACTGTGGTTTCATTTTGTTTTCAGATTCATGGATTTACTGTGTAATCGTTTAAAAATACTTATCTTTTGATTACAAACCATAAATATTTGTTGTAGACAATTAGCAGATCCTAGAAAGGGACAACCTACATAGTAATAGTATGTCAGCACCCAGATATAAGCAGTGCTAATATTTTGGGGAATCTGCTTCTAGTCACATATATTACATTCAAATACCTGTAAATAGAGTAGTGTTTATAAACATCAGATTGTACTTACCCAGAATAGCCAAATTATAAGTTTTGAGGGCACAGTCCTCCAGACTGCCGCATCTGCTGAAGACTTCTGACACCAGCCACAAGTTCTGGTGGGTTCCTAAATCCACCCTCATGTTTGATAATTATCTAAAGGCCTCACAGAACTCACTAAAAGCTATTATACTCACAATCCTGAGTTATTACGGGAAAAGGGTACAGGTCAAGAATTCAGCCACAGGAAGGGCAGCGCCTGGGATGGTTCCAAAAGTGAAGCTTTCATTGTCCTCAGGACATGGAACCCTGACCCCTACATAGATGTGTGGCAACCAGGGAAGCTCAGCCCCGTATTCAGGGATTTTACTGGGGCTCTGTTATGGAGGCATGATTGGTTGCTGGGTTGTCCACGTGGTTGACTTCAGCTTCCGGGTTGACCAATACCTTGTGACCCAAAGCCTCCACCCTAAATCACAGGCTTGGTCTTTGTGGCCCAAGCAGTCCCACCATAAGACGCTCCTATCAGGTGTGCAGGTGTGACATAGATGACTTCCCAGAAGCCAAGGGCAAAGGCCACACCTCTCTTTGTCTAAGGCCATATTCTTCTCTAAATAATGCTTCTTTTTTAACTTAATTTTAAAAATGAAATTTAGATTCCTAGCTTTTAGAAATTCAGGTAATTTTTAAATTATTTATTTATTTACTTACTTACCTATCTATCTATCTGTTTGCACCGGGTCTTAGTTGTGGCACGTGGGATCTTCATTGCAGCATGCAGGATCTTTAGTTGTGGCACGTGGGCTCTTAGTTGCGGCATGTGGTATCTAGTTCCCTGACCAGGGATCCAACCCTCGCCCCCTGCATTGGGAGTGTGGAGTCTTAGCCACTGGACCACCAGGGAAGTCCGTAGGTAATTTTCATTTCTCAGTGTCTTACAAAAGAAAACTGCTATGGAAAGCATCTTGTTGCTAAATAATCTTTGTACTTCTCCTTGGTTATAATGGGCAACGCATGTTTTAAAGAATTTTGATACACGTTACCAAATGATCCTTCGGAAAGTTTCTCCAAATTTGAATTAACTACTCCCATTGTAAGAGGAGTGTCTATTTTTGTGCTTCCTCGCTAAAACTAAGGTGTTTGAAAAATCTTTGCTGATTCCATAGGTGAAATATCTCATTGCTTTACTTTTCATGTACTGATTGTTACTGAGGTTGCCTCCTGTTCCTGTTTACCTACAGTTTGTCTGTTTCTTTTGTGAGTTGACTGTTTACTTGGTTTGATTTACGTGAGTAGAAAACCCAAATTTCTTCAAAAACCAAAGAATATTTTAAAATGTACGGTAAGCTGTCAAGTTGTTTGCAGTGTTCATGATAAGGGGTAAATATCCCTAATCTATAATCAGCTGTTGTGAATCAATTTTAAAATTATGGACACCCTGATAGCAAAACAATTTCTTTCTCTGGCTTCATGCTTAGAATGTATAGTTTAAGATTGCAGCTTTTACGGATGTATTAACTAGCTTCTCTTTCCAATTCTATTTGAAGTGACCTAAGAAGTAGAAAATATTTGTGCTCTCGTTTTAAAATAGGGAAAGAAGGAAGTAGTAAATAAGCATGTGCTAAATACCTCATCTTCTAAATGAGCCAGTTAATACAATTGCATTTATTTCGGGTGGGGGGAGGAGACATAATTCAAGTATGATTTAGTAATTTAAAGATAATCACTAACAAGATAAAAATAGAATAAACAATATCTAAATTCTTCTTCGATAGGTCAAGAAAAAAGAATTTGAGTAACATAGCAAAAGAATAATAATGAGATAGAGAAACATAATTTTTAAAAGTATGAAGTAATGTAGCAACTAAGAGAACACTAAATGGGCCAGGTATTCTGTTACTAAAAGAAAAATAGCCTCAGCTTTGAAGGACAAATATCCCACCAGCTGATGGAAGTGAAAAATAAAGATGTGAGCAAAAATATATTATAAAAAGCCAAACAAAAATTAAGCATGTTGGCAGTAACAATATAAGAAAAAATAGAGTTTAAGGCAAAAGAGCAGTAACCAGCAGAATGCATATTATATTGATGATAGGTACAAGTGAAAAGGAAAATATAACAATTATACCCTTTGATTTGCCAAATTATAGGTCATCTAATAGCTGGATCAAAATGGATTTGAAAATCAAGGAGGAATGGACAAAACTACAATTGTAGTGAGAAGTTTTTGAAGCATGTTTCTATCAGTCTTTGCTAGATCAAGATGAAAAACATTAAACAAGGACATATAGAAATTAAATAATATATACAACATTATTAAAAATATATGTATTTTGAACCCTAAAATAGAAAATATTTATTACTTCAAAATGATATCTTATGTTTCAAAGAGCAACCTATTAATTTAACAGATAGACACAGACCACATATCCGACCACAACTGTAGTCACACTAGAGTTTATTAATAATTTGATAAATAAGCAGATAACACCACCACCATCCTTAGAAGTGAAACAAAACAAAATAAAATGTTACTTTTCCCAAAGGAGATATAATTATTACAATAACAGTATTTTCTGGTCTCTGGTTTGTGGCCATTGGTATACCCAAAGACAAATGCAAAATATTGGATTATTTTATGATTAAGAAATGAGCAGTTACAACTAACGAGCAATATACTAATGCCAGGAGATTAGAGTAAGGTCAGCGAAATTGTTCCAAGGCAAAAAGGGCATAATTAGTATGGACTAAGAGTAGAAATTAATAAAATAGAAAACATTTAAAAATACAGCAAATAGGTACTTCCCTGGTGGCACAGTGGTTAAGAGTCTGCCTGCCAATGCAGGGGACACGGGTTCGAGCCCTGGTCCGGGAAGATCCCACATGCCGCGGAGCAGCTAAGCCCGTGCACCACAACTACTGAGCCTGTGCTCTAGAGCCCGCAAGCCACAGCTACTGGGCCTGCGTGCCACAACTGCTGAAGCCCGCGCGCCCTAGAGCCTGTGCTCCACAACAAGAGAAGCCGCTGCAATGAGAAGCCTGCGCACCACAACGAAGGGTGGCCCTTGCTCGCCGCAACTAGAGGAAGCCCGTAAGCAGCAGTGAATACCCAATGCTGCCAAAAATTTAAAAATAAATAAATAAATAAATTTATTTTAAAAAACCCAGCAAATTGATTGATGGTAGTATTGCTTCTATAAAAAGGCCAGTACGACTGATAAATAGCTGATAAGGATAACAGTAAAAAAGGAAATAAAATATTAATATACATGTGAGATAGTGCTGTGTATATATTTTCATATTTCCAAATAGGAAAACTAATATTACCTACCTCATAGAATTTCTGTGAGGAGTAAATTATATAATATGTATAGAACTCTTAGAATAGAGACTGACGTATAATAAGCATATAGTAAATGTTTACTTATTAGTAGTCATATTACTACTTACTAGTAGTAGTAGTATTAATATCATTAGTATTATTAAAATATTAAAAGAATACAAAGTGAAATGAAAATATTTCATCATTAAGAACTTGGAATGCACAATTTTCTGGGAAAATGTAAATGACCAGAATAGAATTAGGACATTTGAGTAGCTTGACAGTTATGGGAAAAATAAGCGTAAACCAAGAAATAATCCGTTGAAGGTGTAGATCCCAGACATTTTTATGGATGGGCAAATTCTTCTTAATTTTATTTAGAAATCTTTACTGTTTGTTCTTATTTTGAAATATAACTTTTTTTTAAAGTAATTCATTGTTTTCACTTTTTTTTTAAAATTAATTTATTTATTTTTGGCTGTGTTGGGTCTTCGTTGCTGTGCGAGGGCTTTCTCTAGTTGCGGCGAGCGGGGGCCACTCTTTGTCGCGGTGCGCGGGCCTCTCACCATTGAGGCCTCTCGTTGCGGAGCACAGGCTCCAGACGCGCAGGCTCAGCAGTTGTGGCTCACGGGCCTAGTTGCTCCGCGGCATGTGGGATCTTCCCAGACCAGGTCTCGAACCCGTATCCCCTGCATTGGCAGGCAGATTCTCAACCACTGCGCCACCAGGGAAGCCCTGAAATATAACTTTTTAAAACCCATTTTAAAACGTGCAGGGGAACAAATAGTAATAAAGCAAACAATCCTGTTAACTGCCACTCTGTCAAGAGCAGACCATGTGATCCCCTTCCCCATCCGTACTCACAGTTCCCTTAGTGGGAGCCACTGTGCTGACCTTCGTAGGAATAACTGCTTAACTTTTCTTTTTCATTTTATGTCCTCTGTATGCACCCCCTGGACACTATGGTGTAGTCGTGCCTATTTTTGTTAGGTTGTGTAAGTGGAATCATATTGTACGTATCAGGAATGAGAAAAGCCTGCTGACTGTCATTGCTACTCCCAGAATAAAACAAAGTATGAGACCTCTAAGGGGAGACATAGGAAACTTTATTTAGAGACGTTAAAGAAGGCCTAATAAATGGAGAAATGCTCCATGTTTATGGATTAGAAGACTCAACGTATTGTAAACATATCAAAGGGAGAGCTCTCAACGCTTCACCTTAGGTGAGTTTGAGGAAATTTCCTCCTTATATGCTAAGAGTTTTTACCATGAATGAGTGTTGTTTCATCAAACACTTTTTGCATCATTGAGATGACCTTAACGAATTTCCTCTTGAGATGATCTTATGATTTTCCTCTTCTATTAATGCAAAAAATTATCATATATTAATTCCGCTATCTTGTATCAGCCTAGTAGTTTTGGAGTAAAATTATCTTTTTTATATATGCTGACTTTGTTAATATTTTCTTTAGGATTTTTTCATTTCTGTTCATGAGTGAGATTTACTTGTATTTTTTCTTTTTCATAACATCCTTTGTTGAGTTTTGTTGTTGTTAGGTTATGCTGTCCTGGTAAAATGAGTTGGGGAGCATTTCCTTTTTATTCTGTTGTCTGGAAGATTTTGTGTGTGATTGGAAGTTTGTGTTCTTTGAACTATCTCATGAGATTATTCTAGTGAGTGAGTTTGACAGTAAATAAGATAAGTAAAATACATAGTAAGATAGTGGTAAGTGCTAAGGAGAAAAAAGATGTGTAACAGTGAAGGAGCTATGAATGTTTGGGAGAAGTGTTGAAATTTCAGATCCAGTGGCCTGAAAAGATGCCTACCAGTGAAGAGCTGGCAGAAGAGCATCACAGGCACCGGCAAACAAATGCAAAGGCTCTAGGACTGGAGAAACAGCAAGAAGGTCATCGTGGCTGGAGGAGCGAGAACAAGGCCAAGGGTGGATAAGGCAGGGCTTTAGCCGTATCATTTAGGACTGTCAGGTCATAGTAAACACTTTGGGTTTTATCCTGAGATGGGAGGCCTTTGGAGGGTTTGAAACAAAGGAGTGACATTGTCTGATCCACCTATTAACAATATACTCTACTGGTTTGTTGAGGTTAGATTTCTAGGAGAGTTAGGGCAGAAGTAGGTCTACTAGTTTGGAGACTATTACAATAATCCAGACAAGGGTGATGATAGCTTGAACCAGGATGGCAGCCATAGGGGTGGTGAAAGTCTGGATAACTTTTGTTTGAAGAGATGGTAGGAATTTCTGACAGATAGCAATGTAAAGTGTGGAAGAAAGACAGGAGTCAAGAATGGCTCCAAGGTTTTTGTCTTGTGCAATGAGAGGATTGTATCAGTCCTTAACTACTACAGATGGGCGAGACATCAGGAAGAGCCCTTCCAGGAAGGAAGATCAGACTCTCAGTTTTGGATATGCTTTAGTTGATATGCCTGTTTAGGCATCCAAGTACATACATAAAATAGGCAGTCCTAGATATTGGTCTGGAATAGGGAGAGGCCCAGTCTAGGGATTTAAATTCAGGAGTCATCCCATGGCCTGGAGAGAATACCAAGAGAGCTTGTGTAGATGTAAAAGGGAAGAGGTGCCAGGACTGAGCCATGAGGTACAGGGACCAGGAGATGAGGAGTATTTGGCCAAAGAGACTGAGGAGGAGCAACTAGAAATTCCAAAGGAAACTCAGACAAGTATGATACGTTGGAAACAGAGAGAGGGGAGAGTTGCCAGCAGTGTTCCATGCTTGTATTAGGTAAAGTAAGTTAGGACTGAATAATGACCATTATGTGTGGCAACATGGGGGTCATTTTATCTTGTAATTCTCATGAAAGTATAAATACTCGAGAAAAACCAAGGAAAGTGTGAAGAATTGTGATAGGACTCACCTTACCAGATATCAGAACATACCATGTATGTCTTCTATAATTAAATCAATGTTGAAATGATATAACAATGGACAAAGGGACCACAGTTGAAAACCCAGAAGATTATCTCAGTGTATATAAATATTTATTATATGATAAACATAGTTCTCTTCAGAAGGAGAAGGGTGTGGTTTTTAAAAAATGGGGCTAGTCCAAATGGGTATCCATTTGGAAGAAGATAAGATGAATCGTGAAAGTATTACAAACTTAGATGTGAGAAATAAAGCAATAACCATCTTGCAAAAATATACAGGAGACCACATATACAATGTCAGGGTAAGGTATTGTACCAAGACCTCATACCCTCTAAAAAAAAAAAAAAAAAAAAAAAAAAGAAGGAAATGGACAAGAAAAGAGCAAACATTAATAGAAAAAATAAGAGATGTGAACAGAGTTTTTAGAAGAACAAATTAATTGGCCGACAGGCTTAAGAAAATGTTTAAGTTGTTAGTAGTTGGGGAAATAAATCAGTGAATATTGATCATTGGCAAACAAAAAAAGTTAACCGTTGCTAACAGGTATAAAGGAAAAAGGATTCTTATACCTTGTAGTTATGATTTATTTTCCCCCATAATATTGCTAATGTGGCGGTACAAATTAGTTTCTACTCAGGAAGAAACATGTTGTAATAAAAAGTTGGGTTTATTCGTACTAAGAATACCACTGTGTGGCCTAGCCACATAGCAGTACTAAGGCTCTAGACAGCTCACGTAAACTCTTGAGGCCTCATTTTCCTTATTGTGAGGTGGAGATAACCGTCCTAGGCTGACTGCTTTTGCCAGAAGTTGTGAGGATCAGCTAATGTGTATGCCAGGTCTTTGAAAATAATACAGTGTGATTCCTAGAACCTTAGCACAGGCCATGAGCACAGAGTCCAAGAACAAATGACGTACAGTTTGACAGGCACATGGGGAGAAGATGTACTTCTCGATGTAAGTTGTACAGAAGGGCCTTGTGAAGAAGCATTGTACACAGCACTGAGGCTCAGTTTGGTGGGCCTGGAACAGTGCTGCCCTGTAGAACTTTCTGAAATGATGAAAACATTCCGTGATCTGTGTGCTTTTTCATACAGTAGCCGCTAGTCACATGTGGCTATTGAGCACTTGTGCAACGGAGGACGTGAATTTTTAACTGAGATTGGTTTTAACTAACTTAACTTTCTATGTAGTCACACGTGGATAGTACCATATTGGTTAGGACAGGAAACCTTGGCAGTGATCAAGCTACACACATCTGTTGAATTATAATCTGAGGTAGGTTATAACCAGAGACCAATTAAATTACAGTCAGGTATATGGGGTCTATATTTGCCACAAGTAAAATGGGCATTAAAATGTTGTTTGACGAACAAAAGATCAGAAGCAGGAAGTTGTTAACAGAAGGTACTCAGTGAAGAAAGCATTTATCCAAAGAAGACTGTAGAAGCTGCGCATTCAGACTTGTCGGCCAGAAGTCCAGACACACTGGCCTCATTGCTTTCCCAGTTCAGCTTTTGTTTTGCATCTTCCTTGCTGCCCATCACAAAGTTCTCTTCACTGCTCTTAAGGTCAGAGCCCTGGCTCTGCTTTTTCTCTGTTGTGAATCTCATCCGTGGGGTTGGTTTATTCTCCTATAAATGGATCAAATATGTCTGTAAGGTCCTTTCCTGTTCTAACATTCTAGGAACTTTTAAGGAGATAGCTTGGTTTTCATGAGCTGCATTTCAGGAGTGATTTAGGGATCAGGATGAGAAAGGGTTCTGCAGCCAGTTGTCTCCACCTGTAACACGGGAATTTCTCTCAGCAGCATCAGTCAGTGGGTGGCCTTTCCAAGGTCAGGGAGTCTTGGTCTGTCCTGGCCATTACTTACTAGCTTGGAGATATTTTCCGTTGAGCATGGAACAATCAATTTTGTGTATTTCCATTTTATTCTTATACACAAACCAAATTATTTTAAGGTAAGGTATTTTAAAAAATGAATTTGCAGGCTCATGTTGAAACTGATGAAGTCTTACTTCTCTTTTTGTGGTTAATTTGTTCTATCATGTTTTGTGGAAGATAGTTGTAAACTGTCATTACTTAAGAAGCAAAAAAAAAAGAAAAGGTTGTCATTTTTTAATGTTGTCAACATTTACTGATTTTGATTTCTCTTTAGAAAATCCACCTGTATGAATATTTTAGTGAGTGAACAGTTGGCTACATAGCGAACTGGAAAACTGTGAAAAATATTAAAAGTACAGTTGTGTGTTTACTCTTGGGAAAATACATCCAAAGTAGAATGCCTAATTCCATCTTCACGGATTTTTAAATTTGAGATTACTCAAAAGAATGGAGGATGACAAAGTTAGTTACTATCAGTTAGACCCTGTGGAATTCCCCCAGAAAGTACTAAGCATAGAGTATAAATAAAAAGTTGATTTAGTAATTTATAAGAGAAGAAGAAATGGATTGGCTGGTGAGCCAAAGTAAAATAACTAAGATTTTAGAGTTGCCATATGATCCAACAATCCCACTCCTGGGCATATATCCAGAGAAAACTCTGATTCGAAAAGATACATGCACCCCAATATTCGTAGCAGCACTATTTACGATAGTCAAGACATGGAAGCAACCTAAATGTCCATCAACAGAGGAATGGATAAAGAAGATGTGGTACATACATACAATGGAATATTACTCAGCCATAAAAAAAGAATGAAATAATGCCATTGGTATAGACGACCTTATTTACAAAGCAGAAACAGAGATACAGACGTAGAGAACAAACGTATGGATACCAAGAGGGAAAGGGGGAGGTGGGATGAATTGGGAGATTGTGATTGACATATATACGCTATTGATACTATGTATAAAATAGATAACTAATGAGAACCTACTGTATAGCACAGGGAACTCTACTCAGTGCTCTGTGGTGACCTAAATGGGAAGGAAATCCAAAAAAGAGGGAATATAGGCGTATGTATAGCTGATTCACTTTGCTGTGCAGTAGAAACTAACACAACATTGTAAAGCAACTGTACTCCAATAAAAATTTTTAAAAAAAAGAATGAAATAGTGCCATTTGCAGCAGCATGGAGATTATCATACTAAGTGAAGAAAGTCAGAAAGAGAAAGACAAATCCCATATGACATCACTTATACGTGGAATCTAAAATATGACGTAACAGAAACAGACTCACAGACACAGAAAACAAACTTACGGTTACCAAAAGGGAGAGGTGGTGGGGCAGCGATAAATTAGGAGTTTGGGATTAGCAGATACACACTACTGTATATAAAATACATAAACAACAAGGTCCTACTGTATAGCACAGGGAACTAGATTCAATATCCTGTGATAAACCATAATGGAAAAGGATATTAAAAAGAATGTGTGTGTGTGTGTGTGTGTGTGTGTATATATATATATCTGAATCATTTTACTGTATACCAGAAACTAACATGACATTGTAAATCAACTATATTTCAATTAAAAAAAGAAAACTAAAATTTTTCTTTACATCATGATTTTTATTTTGGTTTTTGTTTTGTTCTTTTAACGAATTTGGCTGGGAAAGAATTTTAGGACTGTGGAGTAAATAGAACAGAACAAATAAAAAGGTACATAACAGGTAAGAAAAGTACCATTTTTAGCTGGTTCTTCAAGTACGTGAAATAGGTAATTTGGGGAAATCTTAGGTTTCTGGGCTTTATTACATGTCTGGGAACAAAGCAATATTTTACCATTTTCATTTGCAGAAGCAGAATATGTCTTGGACTCATGCATCTAAACTAATAGACAACTTGTATCACTTACATTTTACGAAAAGCCAAGGCATTTAACTTTGATATATATGTTTCTGAAGGTTTACCGTGTTTGTTTGTTCTTTTGTTTTTAATAGAGTCCTGTGAAGATAAATCAGATTAGCCTGGATGAAAGTGGCGAACACATGGGCGTGTGTTCAGAGGATGGCAAGGTATGGGGATTACACGGTCACGTGGAAAGCAGTGCTCCAGCTCTGTGGGCTGTGATGTTTCCAGCTCCAAGGGCTCGGAGCAGCGCTGTGCCTACTGTACCTGCAGTAGGAGAACCTTGATTATTCTTTTTGGGTATCGGACTTGCTCCCGATTGCTCATAATTAAAGTAAAATATATTTTGTGCAAATGTGCCTTAGGAAAAATAATTACAAGAATGTCAGTAATGTAACGAGTATTAAGCTGATTAACAGCTGTGGCAGAGGGACATGTCACCTTAATCATTACTGCTGTGCCACTTAGGCTTCAGTGACTGGTCTGCAGTTCCCGCAAGACAGTGGTTTAATGCCTTTCTGCCATAAATCCACAAAATTGGATTTTGTGGGCATGATTTCTGTGGGCTGGTGGTTTTCATTTTCACACACCAGTTATGAATGTTTCTCTTGAATTATAGAATCTTTTGATAAGCAATCATAGTTTATCAGAAGAATAAAGTGTCTTACAGTGGCCACATTGAATAAATGTAAAATCAATATATGTACAGTTTCTAAAAACCTGGCCCCTACTTCCTCGACCGAGGACATACATCATTTGTGCAGTGTATAACTAACAATCATCAGTGCTTCTTGCTGATGTTGAGCTGTGACATTTAGTGGTTGTGGTGATTGATTTTCCACTTATAAGAATGTCTTTTGTTTTTCAGTCAATGGAAGGCTTTTCTACTATTGGTTTGCAATGATAAAATTCTAATGCACAGCGTATTTAAGCTACTCTTCTAAAATAACAGTTGAGGAAGAGAGTGCATTAAGAAGCATTACAGAACCTTACATATTCTTGACTGCATAGAGCAGATTTCCTAATCTAATTTTATGTTTTTTATGGGATCTAAATTCAATGGGCCATTAAGATAAGTAAATTAAAAACAGTGTAATCAGTGTAAAAGATTTATACCCATTTAATCTGTTAACAAAAGAAAAATGAAAGTCTTCTTGACAGACAAGAATGCATTTTTATATATCTAAGCCTAATGTTACCCAAAGAGTCTAGTAATAGTAATCGGAACACTCATGCTTTTCAAAAAGCACTGTCAAATTTTCTGAAATTCTGAGATGAACCAGACCATCAAAGATAGATAAGGGAGGAGTTGGTATGTGCAGAAATTGAGAAGAATTATCCAAACTCTTGAAACATTTCGTATTTATAAGAAAGATCATCTTCATTTTTGTTTTCTGAAAGGTGAGGAGGAATTCCTTCTGGATTACTGCCAATGTAATTGAACTAATTTGTTGAAGGAGAATATTGTTTTTGAATTGGAAAAGAACTTATACTAAGATACTTGGTCTAAGAATTTTCAGAACTCTAAATTTTGAAGAATTACTATTTGATGCGGCAAAGCAGTATATTTTAACTACTGTGTCTGGTGGATAACGAGATGACCCTCAGATATCTCCTGGCACACTTCTTGGCAAGCACCTCTGTTTTCCTATTTTAGTCAAATTCACAACTGCCATATTTTGTTGTAGACCCATGATGCCTTTTTAAAGAATGGTTTTCTCATATATTTTATCAGCGTTGATAGACATGAAAATAAACATTTCAGCGCACGTAGTTGTGTAAGCTAGCCCTCCTCGTGGGTTAGTCAGAATTGCGAAAATTGAGGCGCTAATATACAATGATCTGGTAAAGTGGTTAGTGGTGATAGCAACATAAAGATTATTAAGCAAGATCAACTCCAGATACCTAGATCTCGTGCATCTTTCAATGGCTGTTGTGATTTTTCTTTCTTTAGTGCATTAAGATTCCTAGATAAATCATTACCTTCTATTTCACAGATAACCTTTGATAGTCAGTTTTAAAGTCATAATTCTAACAGTTGTTTAAAATTTACTCTGTTCAGTCAGCTGGTGCTCAGTTCTAATCTTTTTATTTATTCTCGAGTTCCAAATTTTGAAATACACTCACACATAAACTGTGTGTGCGTGCACGCGTTTGTGTGTGTGTGTGTGTGTGTGTTACTGGTATACATTTTTAGGTAACTTTCAGCATAAGTACGTACCAGGCTTATTTTCTGATCTCTTGCCTGTGTTGCCCTCACACATAAACTACAATTAATTTAATATAGAATTCTGGGTTGAACTATTTTCTCTCAAAGTTTTGGAGACGTTGCTCCCTTCTGACTAACCTTTATTTTCCTAGACATGTCAGAGGCCAGCCTACTTTTGTTGTTTCACAAAACGCTTTTTAATTTTTTTTTTTTTTTTGTCCTGCCTTGGAGCTCAGACTCATCATAATAACAACAACACTACCAATGGCCACGAACAGCCCTTGTAATTCAGTTTGCTAAGTTAATGTCTTGTTTGGGTCTATTTTCATTCATTTTGTCTGGAAGAGGGTAAGTCCTTTTGATCCATAGACCGAAGTATTGTTTTCATGTCAGGAAAGTTGACTTCAGTCCTGATTTTGATTATTGCTTCAGTTCCACGTGTTTTCACTTCTTCAGAGAAACTCAACAATACTTAGGCTGGAGGCGGTATTGCGCAGAGGCTAAGAGCATCGCTCTGCACTGCGCCTGCCTGGGCGGCTTTCCCGCTCTTCTCTGTTAGGTCAGGGATGTTGCTTGACCCCCGGCCCCTCCACTGCCTCAGCTGGGCAGTGGGCATAGTGCGAGGCCTGGATGGGAATGTGGCAGAGCCAGTGCTGGGTGTGTGGGAAGTTCTAAGTTCATCGTGTTTTTATTGCTAACCCTTCACTAACCATCTGCAGTCTGGCCTCTTCCCCTCCCATTTCGTTGTACCTCACTCACCTTTTCAGGGTAGGATGGTGAATGGATAAGCCCTATCGATCCTTCCTCTCTTTTGAAAATATATGTAGGGGGGTTCCCTTTTCTCTACACCCTCTTCGGCATGTATTGTTTGTAAATTTTTTGATGATGGCCATTCTAACCGGTGTGAGGCAATATCTCACTGTAGTTTTGATTTTCATTTCTCTAATAATTAGTGATGTTGAGAATCTTTTCATGAACTTTTTGGCCAGTTGGAGAAATGTCTATTTGGATCTTCCGCCCATTTTTTTGATTGAGTTGTTTTTTGATATTGAGCTGCACGAGTTGTTTATATATTTTGGAGATTAATCCCTTGTCGGTCACTTCATTTGCAAGTATTTTCTCCCATTCTGTGGGTTTTCTTTTTGTTTTGTTTATGGTTTCCTTTGCTGTGCAAAAGCTTTTAAGTTTAATTAGGTCCTATTTGTTTATTTTTGTTTTTACTTTCATTACTCTTGGAGGCGGATCAAAAAAAGATCTTGCTATGATTTATGTTGGAGGGGGAGGGTTAAATTGGGAGATTGGGATTGACATATACGCGCTACTATATATAGAATGGATAACTAATAAGAACCTACCAAATAGCACAGGGAACTCTATTCATTACTCCGTAATGGCCTGTATGGGAAGAGAATCTAAAAAAGAGTGGATATATGTGTATATATAACTGACTCACTTTGCTGTACACCTGAAACTAACAGAACATTGTAAGTCAACTATACGCAAATTTTTTTAAATTAATTTTTTAAAAAGAAAAATATACAGTAAGAAAAATTGGTCATGTTTTGTCACACACACACACACACACACACACACACATACACATACACACACCTCACACATGTGCTTTGCTTTCTCATGGTTTTTATCCTCTCATTTCTCTGTAGTCAGGGAGAGTTTCTCTTCTTGTTTGGTCCCTTTGCTGAGGTACTTTGCTTCCAATATCAATTTTGCTTTCTGGAGTAGACTTTTATTCTGTTTTGCCTTTTTGTTTTTCCTGAACTCTTTCGATCTCTCCCAATTTTCTCTTCACGTCAGCCTGATCTACGTTTAATTTTTAAAACCAAAAATTATGACTTCTTGTGTGTCTTAGAGTGTCTTAGAGGTGGAGTGGTTGGGAGTGGAATTATCCTGCCACATTTGAGCTGTGTGTTGTCAGCTAAGTATTCAACCCTCTCTGTGCTTCACCCTATTTCCTCCTCTATAAAAGGGGGGATAGTAACAGTACCTGCCTCATTAATCATTAGGCGAAATGAATTAGTTAATATATGTCAGTGGTTTGGAATAGCATCTGGAACAGAAGAAACACGTAGTAGTCGTCAGCTGTTACCATCATCATGATCATTGTTGTCCAGCTGTTACCCTCATCGTGATCATTGTTGTCCTGTCCTTTGCTCCAGATTCATAGAGGTCTCTTCTTCTTATTGAAGTTGACAAATAGTTTTGTAGTTTGTTTGTTTTTTTCTGGTTACTATTAAAACTTTTTTTTTTTTTTTTTTTTGGCCGTGCTGCACGGCATGTGGGATCTTAGCTCCCCGACCAGGGATCGATCCTGCACCCCCTGCAGTGGAAGCATGGCGTCTTAACCACTGGACCACCAGGGAAGTCCCTGTTAAAACATTTTTTAAAGCATGGTTTTTCTCCCTCTGAGTCACTGGAATTGTGTTCGGCAGTATTCTTTTTATAGACCTTGTGTGCATTTTTGTTACTCATTTATCCATTCCAGAACAGGGAGACAAGCTCTTTCTGAACCTGGGTTAGCAAACAGATTCAGGCCCTGCTTGTTATCCTTTTGGGTGTTGTAGAGTCACCCTTCAGCTCACATAGGGACCTGTTAACGAGCTCCATTTCCTCTGGCTGGAGGTATCCAGTTAAGGCAGCTCCTCCAGTGAACTGGGAGCCTCTCCTATCTTCCCTCCTGGGTCTTTGACACCCTCCATGGGTGGAGAATATGAAAACCTGCCATCTCCACTGCGAGGGTCCCTCCAGCCGCTGCCCTAGATGGAATGACAGTTTACGTGTTCACCCCTGTTCTTCTAATGCTTGACCTGTTGTTATTTGCAAGCCGGGGTTTGAGAGGGTCTGTTACAATGAAGTAATAGCTGGGAGGGTTGTCCAACACTCTGGTCACCTCACAATTTCTCTATGTCAGATGGCCCGTCGCCCAGTTTGCAAATACATAGAATTCCATGCTAAAGGGGAGAAGGCTTATACACCTTCCTGATTGTTTCATGAGGGTAGGGTTTCTTTACTTCTGGTGGTAAACACATAGCACATGCGTTTTGTGGTCCTCCTATGGCTCTGTGGGTTTGTAGTTAATGAGAAATCCTCCAAGACTTTGCAGTAGATTGACTCCAAGGCCAATTGTTCTGAATTTTCTCTTTTTCTTCATTAGGTATTTTTGTGACAAGGTGGGAGAGGTTGTCAGGGCTGCTATAGAGGATACCATTATCAAAAGGATCCTCTCTATTTTAACCTTTAAAAATATGATTCTTAACTCAGACGCAATCTTCCTAAAAGCCCAAACTCTCTAAGCAGTCATTCAACGGATTCTTTTCACAGAGTGTGCTCATCACCAAGAAAATGACAAAGAGGGAGAGAGAGGGGAAATGAATGAGAATTGTTTTGGATTTTACTAGCTTTAGTAGTTTAAGTTCTGACCAACTAGTTTGGGTGTCACATTAGTGAAAGGAACCAAAATATCAGAGGTTTTACAACTCACCCTGCTTGTACTGATAAAGTTTATGAGACTTGCCTTGTGAAGTCTCAGTGTTTTCCATACTGAAGGAGACAATGACAGGTGAGGAAAATGTTATTCAGTTAAACATACAAATAGAGACTAACCTAAGAGTTCTAATCTTGCTTTGCCGCCTTCAGCAAACACCCCTCCAGCCCCTCATCTGGGTACGCTATGACAGTTTTGCTTCCCCTAGTTCTGAAGGGTAGTTATGAGTTTCAGCCTGTTTTCTAAGAACTTCTGCAATTTGTTCTCTTCTGTTTATTCCTTCTTATCACTCTACTATTATATCTTCATATGGATTCGTTTTTTTTGTTTGTTTTGTTGTTGGATTTGTGATTTTTAAAGGGGCACCCCTGGAAATTCATAATTTAATATTCACCACTAGATTTACAATACTTCTAATATTTATTTTCTCACTGATACCTCAGTCTTTTTCAACGGGCTCATATTTGTTCGTTTTCAGCTCATATACTTTTCCCTGCAATAAAAATCACTTAACTTTTGTTCTTAAAATCATCTTTACCCTGTTATAGGCAGAAGGAACTTTATCCATTTGAATGAATAGTCTGCTGCATTTAGTTTCAACTTCTGTTGTAGAGTTGTCTAATTCATTCCCTTTCATTTTAGTTTGGCAAATATTTGAGGCTTTTGATTTTCTTTTCCCTATTCTACTTTCCTTACACTTTATATATTGTAGAAAGATATCTTTATTATTTGCAAATTTTAGGCTAGCTCCTATAATGATAGAGTGTAGAAGAATAGGGCTTGGAATACTCTTCTTGATTTTTACAGGTGAGTCATTTATTTTTCCACAGAATCATCTGTTAAACAGGCATAATGGTGTTTGCTTTCATCCCTAGCTGTCTTGCTGTAAGGGCCAAATGAGGCAGAGCAAGATTTTCACTGCTAGTTACATACTGTCAGTTATCAATCTTTAAAAATATCATTTTAAAGGTATTTCATCTCATTTTCAAATCCATAAGGATAGTTTAATTCAGAATAAAATTTCTAAAAAAGCCAGAATGACACTGACCATTTTAATAGACAGCTTTTCCAGAAGGTTGTTCCCTCCACAATTGGAGAAGACTGAGAAGTGACATCACATCTTTTAGGAGAGGTTATCGAAATATACTTTCCGATTGGAATGTTAGGCTAGAAATTATGCTGTGCCTCACACGGGATTTCCCCATTGGTTAAAAGTGAGTCAAATTACAGCTAAAAAATAAATTTAGAACTAAGAAGAACATCTAGACATTGCTAGATGTTGACCACGGTATGAGTGAAATAAATATGTTCCACCTGAAAAAAAAATACGTCATTTTACCCCACCAGAAAGTTCAGTTTGTCTAGGGTGGGATCTGGCCATTAATTTCCAGGAACCTTAACCGTGCAGTGTGGCCTGAGACCCACTGAGGTAAAGCACATGGAAGCATTTAGAGGTCCAAGTTGGTAGTAGGAGTGTAAGAGTTGACAGGGGACCACGTTGTCAGCGACATTGTTAGAATGAATTCATAGAAGTAGCTTATGTTAGAAGAATGTAAACTTCCTAGTTTAGCATGAGTTTCTACTGATGTAATATTAATAAGTTGAGCACTTGTTAATTTACTCTGTTAAGATTCAGGTGATACAGTACTTGTCTTATTTTGACCCCGTTTTCTTGGATTTGTTGGGCTCATTCAACTTCAACTTCCTGGGATAGAGTAAAATTCTGAATGCAGTGCTTTTCTTTTGAGCTTCTCTACCGCCATTTTATAAGAAGTTCAATGCATCCTGTGCGTATACATTCATATAAAAGCAGTGATACAATGCCCTCTGAACAATGAGAAGCAAGGTGGTAGTAGGGCCTGCATGTATTTGCCGTGTCAAGAATACATTTTAACAGACTACCTCTGAGTAAATCAAACTCCCTCTATGTTACATTGTACCATGTGCTGTTCTTGGAACCCAAATAACATACTTGGCACAAGGGTATAAAAACAGCAGTCACAAAATGAGTGGAATATTCTAAAGATTTTATAGTTTAATGAAAGAATTTATCTCCTCAAATGATATCATAACATGAGTACATTTTCCTCTTGGAACTTGCACACATGAACTACTCAGATGGGGACTTCCCTGGTGGTCTAGTGGTTAAGACTCTGCACTTCCAATGCAGGGGGCATGGGTTCGACCCCTGGTCAGGGAACTAGGATCCTACATGCTATGCTGCACGGCCAAAAAAAAAAAAAACAACTTACTAAGATGAAAGCAAGAAAATGTCTAAGTAGTTTTATATCTATTTAAAAAATTGAATTTGTAATGAAAAACTTTCTCACAGAGAACCACTGGACCCAGATGGCTTCACAGGTGAATTCTTAAAAATTTAAAGAAGAAATAACACCACTCTTCTAGAGACTAGAAAAAGAGTGAACACATCTCAAGTGTTGGGAAATAGTTCTAAGTGCCCCTAATAGCTGGTTCCAAGTGTTTGAGAGCTCCTGGAATTCATACGCTGTGCTTGTGAGAGTGTAAGTTGATTGGAACCACTTTGCGAAGTCGTTTGGCTGTCTATTAGATGTGAACAGATGCATAACCTATGACTGCACAATTCCATTTCTTCATAAATGGGTATATAAGTGGACCAAAAGATTTGGAAAGAGTATTCACTGCAGCATTATTCATAATAGCCTCCGTCTGGAGACAACCCAAATGATCAGTGGAAGATGGATACATAAATTATGATGTATTCATACATTGAAATACTATACGGCAACGACAAAGAACCAGCTCCTGCTGTACGTACGTAGCAGTGTGGATAAATATCAGAAAGAAAATGTCGAGTGAAAGAAGCCAGTGAAATAGTTTATGATTCTATTTATATAAAATTCAAACATTAGCACAACTTACTGAAGGTGATAGATTTTGGAGGAGCGGTTAGTTTGTGAGGGTGTGAATGAATGGAAGGAACACAAGGGGGAGCTTCTTGGGTTCTACTTCTTGACCTGGGTCATGGTTGCAGCAATATGTTCATATCATAAAAATTTGTCAAGCTCTGAATCTGTCATCTGTACCCTTTATGTACATTACTCAGTTGAATATGTATGTTATCCAATTTTTAAAGTCAGCCACTCAGAGAAAAGGTTAAGATTAAACAACTTTAAGGGAGGCACTCATAAGGAGAAAATTAAATCTTACATTTATACGCTCTAAATAGATTCAAGATAAGATTGTAAATGAAGTGCAGTTCACCTAATCTCTTGCCACTTTGATCTGCACAGTTGATTTATATATCTGTGACTCAAAAAAGAAGCTCCTTTTTCCTTCAAGGAAAGGAATAAATAATTCCGTTAGGAATGGTCTATGGGAAGTTCATAAAAGGGTATTAGTAACCTATTCATATCTATTTCATTTTTAAAGTTGACGTCCATTTAATAAAACAAACTTGGGGTGTGCAAAGGGAACTCTATCCATGAGATACTTGTAAAAATTTAATTGCAGCAGTGTGTTTTCACCCCCATAGAATTGTTTTCATTGGATACTTAATAGAGATTACAAGGGCTTTAGATTACTAAGTGTTCTACTTTTTTTTTTTTTTAAGATTTTTAAAAAATAAATTTATTTATTTACTTAATTTTGGCTGCATTGGGTCTTCATTGCTGTGTGCAGGCTTACGGGCTTTCTCTAGTTGCAGTGAGTGGGGGCTACTCTTTGTTGCGGTGCACGGGCTTCTCATTGCGGTGGCTTCTCTTGTTGCGGAGCATGGGCTCTAGAGCGCAGGCTCAGTAGTTGTGGCACACGGGCTTAGTTGCTCCGCGGCATGTGGGATCTTCCCAGACCAGGGCTCGAACCCATGTCCCCTGCATTGGCAGGCAGATTCTTAACCACTGCGCCACCAGGGAAGTCCTGTATTCTACTTTTTTATTGATAGTATGTGTTCTCACTGACTCAGCAGCCTTCTTTGTTACCGTCATGGTGAACTGACAAGATCCATTTACTTTTTAGGTGCAGGTGTTTGGACTGTATTCTGGAGAAGAATTTCATGAGACTTTTGACTGTCCCATTAAAGTAAGTATTCAGTAAGTTTTAATTTTTCTAAGGATTTTCTCAACAAAGGCAATAGGATTACAATACTTTGAACACTACCAATCTTGCATTAATTTTGTCAGTAAGTATCTGTTCAACCAGTGTACCAGATACTATTTGATGCTGGGAAGGTACACAGAATGTATATTATGTGACTGTGATCTCAGTCTATCCTCAGGAATCTTTTGTTGTAGTGGGTGAGATCACACACACACACACACACACACACACACACACACACACACACACACACTGTTATTAAAGGCTCAAAGAGGTAAAAACAGTATTAAGGAATCTAAAACTGAGAGAGGTTACTTCTAGCTGTCCTCGTTAATGATGGCTTTGTAGATGGACTGTTGTTTGGACGTTAATATACAGGGCTGATGGAGAAAGCTGACTTCCCATGTGGAAGAACAGTATAATATAAACGGAGAGGCTAGAAAATTCAAATCGTGTTCAGGAAGTGGCAAATAGTCTAGTTTAGATGGTGCATAAAATACTGACTTGGCAGGAAAGCTGCACAGGCCGATTGACGCTGGCTTTATATTCAGGCTAAGGAATTTGGACTCCGTCTGGTAGATAAGGAGAAATTATTGAATGTTGAAGAGCAAAGAAGTGGTGTAAACTGAGCTAAGCTTAAGGAAAAGTAACATGGCAGCTATAACAGTGTTAGATGTGAGAGCTGATAGACCTGAGGCAGAAGGACCGGTTTTAGGTAACAGTCATGGTAGTTACAGTGAGTATTACAGTTGTTAAAGGAAGAGGTCATTCAGTTTTCTCAGGTGTTTATTCAAACATTTATTGATCAACAGGTGAAGGAGAGATGGGATCTGATGTGTGTTTTAGAAAGCCAGCCCTGCCACAGTGCAGGGGGATGTAAGCAAGAGAGTGACTGGGGACAGGAGACAATTTAGAAGGCTAATGCTGTACTCTAGAAACGGTGTTACAGGAGCTCAATGAAAAGAGGGATAGTGAGTACTCAAGATGGTGTAGAAGGAATGAATTGGGAAAGCCTCGAGGAGGTAGACTTACTAAGACTTAGTGATGGCGTGGCCGAGGGTCATAAAAGATGGAGGAGCTGAGGGTAGATCCAGGTTCTTGCTTTGGTAATGGTGTGTGGGAATGCCATCAGTGGAAATAAGGGATGGTTTGAGGAAGGATGTTGCTAGTTTGGGCTTGAGTCTAGATAACTGTAGCACATCTGGTGGAAATGTTATGTAGGTAACATTCATGGACATGAATATGGACCTCAGTATGGAGATTGGCCCTAAAAACACAAAATGGATAACCACAGCTGAGTAAGATGAAACCATTTTGAAAGATATTATCCAGTTAAAGAGTGAGATGTGGCACATATATACAATGGAATGTTACTCAGCCATAAAAAGGAACGAAATTGAGTTATTTGTAATGAGGTGGATGGGCCTAGAGTCTGTCATACAGAGTTAAGTAAGTCAGAAAGAGAAAAACAAATGCCAGATGCTAATGCACATATATATGGAATCTAAAAAAACCGGTACTGATGAACCTAGTGGCAGGGCAGGAATAAAGACACCGATGTAGAGAAAGGACTTGAGGACACGGGGGGGAAGGGGAAACTGGGACAAAGTGAGAGAGTTAGCATTGACATATATACACTACCAAATGTAAAATAGGTAGCCGGTGAGAAGCAGCCGCGTAGCACAGGGAGATCAGCTCAGTGCTTTGTGACAACCTAGAGGGGTGGAATAGGGAGGGTGGGAGGGAGGCTCAAGAGGGAGGGGATATGGAGATATATGTATACATATAGCTGATTCACTTTGCTGTACGGCAGAAACTAACACAACATTGTAAGGCAATTATATTCCAATAAAGATATTAAAAAAAAAAAGAGTGAGAAGACTGATGGTCAAATAATTCTGGAGCACTAATTTAAAGATTAAGGTAGTGGGAGAGAAAAAAAACAGTGAGGGATCTAAGAAGAATTAGTTAGGGGCATCAGAGGAGACCCAGGAGAGTGGTGTCAGGGAAGCCAAAGGAGAGAGGGTTTCCAGAAGGAAGGAGTGGGCAGCATGGGAAAGGCAGTGCGGAGATCACACGAGGTGGGGACTGAAACACGTGTTTTATTTGATAATTCTGAGCTCACTTAATGAGGAGAGTTGAGGGGCAGGAGGCCCACCCCATGTCAAGGAGTAAATTGGAGATGAAGAAGTAGAACAAGCAGTGTAGACTCTTCTTCCAAGAAATTTCGTGATGAAGAAGGGAACTCATCTGATAGACGGAGAGAAAGCCAGGGTCCCAGGAGCATTTCTGCTGGTCATGTTTTGGTTGATGGTAAAAAGTCAGCAGAGAGGGAAAGATCAAAAATAAGAGAAAGGGAATACTTAGTGGAGCGGCACTGAGGGATGGGATCCGTCGTGTTGGGAGGGAGAGAAACCTTGGATATGAGTCCTACAGCCCCCCGCCGGTGAGACCAAGCCCAAGTGTTGCTACGTTGGGCAGTGAAGGACCCGCAGTCAAGGGCAGTGACCCTGATGGCCTTGGTTTCTTCTGGGTGAGGAGGAGAAAAAAGGGGTAAGGTAACGTGGTGGAGGGGCATGGGGAATGTCTGGAATAGCAGCTGCGACGTAGGATGATGCATTGTAAGAGAGCTAAGAGGACTTTCCTAAGAGATTTTAAGAATGTGTAACAACAGAATATGCAAATGATTCCATTGATATCCAGGATGGATTAGGGAAGTGTGGAAGGGAAGAAGGGCTAACCTGGGAGGGAGGAATGGTTAGAGAAATGAGGAGTCATATGCTAAATGCCCTCAAAATGACAGTGTAGGAAGAGGAATCTATTCCGTTGGAGGATGGAAATGTGTTAGTTAATTGATAAAGAGTATAGAATGTATTTAGTTGGAGTCTTATGAAGGTGTAATTGTGTGAATTTTTTTTAATGCCCAGAAATATTCTGTTAGGTTGGAAAAAAACACAGCGTATTAGTTGATGAATACATGGGTTTGGGGATAAGAAAACAAGGAGGCAGAGTCTCTGCAGGCTGACAGCCATAAAAGGGGAGCCCCGAAGACGGGTTTACACTGAGTGCAGACACCAGACCTTCAGAAATGCCACTGGCAAGTGAAGTAAACGGTGATGAGGGATGGAGCAGCCTTGAGAGCAACCTTTGTAAGGGGTTGGGAGGAGATCGTGGAGAGCGGATGAGAACCAGGGGGCCGGGAACTGAGGCTGGAGGTAAAAGGGAAGGGCCTGGATGCTGAGCTCCATAACTCCTGGGTCCTGCAGCTCTGTTGTCTTTCTGCCGTTAGGGTGCGGATGTAATTGTGCTAAGTGTCTGAGGCTGCATCGCCGGCCCTGTTCCACTGGGTGCCCTCAGTCACTGGAAGGCATCTGGACAAGGAGATAGTTGGGTTCTTTCTCTGGGTTTCTTCTATGAAATGTATTCAGTTACAAACATGTGTGACATCTCGCTGCCTCTACTGACTGCCTTGGCTGTCTCTAAAGAGGGGTTCCCACTCAGCCAGAAACGACAACTGTTCACTCTCATCTTTTAGCTTTGACCCAGCTTCGTAGAAGAAACCCTTTCATACCAGAGCAAAACTCATCCTCAGTTAGTGCAGAATATTACCTGAATAGATTACTTCCTACCAGGATACCGGGTTGATTTTTAGATCATGCTGCCGGTAATGTACAAAGAGCTTTCATTCTGTGCTGGAGCTGTGACTCCTAAACCACTGTTGGGTCCTTATTCCCTTGCAGATCATTGCTGTGCATCCGCACTTCGTGAGATCCAGCTGCAAGCAGTTTGTGACCGGAGGGAAGAAGGTAAACGCTGCGTGTTGACCGTCACATGCCATCTTTGAGGGGGTTCTGTTTGCTCTTTAATTTATCTTTAGTGTTTTTAATGTCTGCCTCTTCATGCAGAGAAAATTCGCGAAAGCACAATGTAGTGAAATCATGAGACCATCACCTCCTGGGGGAGGTGTGGCCTCAGTGCTTCTCACTGACATTCCTTTGGGGTAGATGTAGGGCAAAAACAGAGACGTTACTCCAGCTACCACCTAGTGCTTTGAAATATTGTCCCTTCCACAAAGAAGAAGTAGCATTTAACAGTATCAAAAGAGCAAGTAAACTAGGCTTGACTGGGGCTGGAGTATCTGCTTTCTGAAAGGTCTGTTGCCTTCTTAAGAGCAACCCCTCATAAAATGTTGATAACTTAAAATATTGATAAATCACTTTGGTTGAACTATTTCCCTAGTGGGGATGCAGTTTTGAGTTCTAGCTTTCCAATTTCAGAAGTTAGAGATTTTACAGTTGTCCCCTATTTTTGAAGGTATTGGTATGAAAGAACATATTAGAGATAATATGAGTGATGTCCAAGTGGACTCAAACTCATACTTTGGGACTTTCCTGTGTTGGTGTGTGTTCTTAATAATCAGCTTATTGGTGGAGGTTAATAACTGCTTTTATACTGTGAAGGATACCTATAGTCTGATGTAGTTTGCAACAGTAGTTCTGCTACATGAATGTCTTGTCATCCTGCAGGATGCCTGGGTTAACTGTGTCAATTTCATGTTCTTCGTCCTTCTACTTAGCATTTGACATCGTTTGCAAACATCTGTAGGAAGGACCTTGTGAATGTAGCTGGGCCAAAGCTTGTTGAGTAGATACATGAGCAATTATATGGACGACAGAGTAGTCCAGCATCCAAGTGCGGGCAAGGTCATATGGAAAGAAGTTGGAATTTATACAAAGACTACATTGTGAATAGCAGTAAAATAAGTAGAATTCACTGATTGCTGAACAGGCAAGAACATCAGAGATTTGGTTTATCTTTTTGGTTATCACTGACTGCTTGACAAGTTTTTCTGTGTTCACCGTTCTAAGAGACAGCGTTGTCTTTTCTCCTTTTTTCCTATTCACTTCTCCAGAAATGCATGGGTAGACATTTCTTCCCAAGCACAAAAAGATGTTTAATTATGTGTATATAAATTAAAAACAGTTCAGGTCATCTGGTGAAAAAGTTTAAAAAAAAATGATATTGTTAGAATTTCTGGATTAAAATAATTTAAAAGAAAAAACACACACCAAAGGGTTAGTATATTGTATAAAGGACTTCGGATATTGAGCTTGATAAAAGTATATGTGTGATATTTTGAAGTGAAGAATCAGAGGATTGCACATGTCAATGTAAATGATACTGTCATCTCTTTTAGATTTTTTAATAGCTTTATTGATATGTAATTTGCATACCAGAAAGTTCACCAGTTTAAAGTGTACGGTTCAGGGAGTTCCTTGGTGGTCCTGTGGTTAAGACTGCACGCTTTCACTGCAGGGGGCGCAGGTTCCATCCCTGCTCGGGGAGCTAAGATGCCGCATGCTGCATGGCACAGCCGAAAAACTAAAGTGTACAATTCATTGGTTTTTAGTATATTTACAGAGTTGTGCAACCATCACCATAATCTAATTTTAGAGCATTTTCATCATCCCAGCCTCGTCCCCATTAGCAGTTGCTCCATATCCCCCTTCCCCCGCTTCCCAGCCCCAAGCTACCACTAATGTATTTCACTTCTCTATAAATTTGCCTGTTCTGGATATTTCATATAAATTCTGGGTATTTCATGTAAACGGAATCATACAATAAGTATGTGGCCTTTGTGTCTGACTTCTTTCATTAGTTTTCTAGGTACATCCATAGCATGTAGCATGTATCAGTACTTCATTCCTTTTTATGACAAAATTACATTTCATCGTATGGGTATATCATATTGTATTTAGCAATATTTAATTATTTATTATTTAAATATTTTACTTAAATATTTATCAGTTGATGGACATTTGGGTTGTTTCCACCTTTTGACTATTATGAATAATGCTGCTGTGAACAGTAGTCAGAACATGGAAGCAACCTAAATGTTCACTGAGAGATGAATGGATAAAGAAGATGTGGTACATATATATACAATGGAATATTACTCAGCCATAAAAAAAGAATGAAGTAATGCCATTTGCAGCAACATAGGTGGACCTAGAGATTATCATACTAAGTGAAGTAAGCCAGACAGATATCATTGTAATATAGCTTATATGTAGAATCTAAGAAAATGATACAAATGAACTTATTTACAAAACAGAAATAGACCCACAGACATAGAAAACAAACTTACGGTTACCAAAGGGGAAAGGAGAGGGGGAGGGATAAATCAGGAGTTTGGGATTAACATATACACACTACTATATATAAAATAGGTAACCAACAAGGACCTACTGTATAGCACAGGGAACTCGACTCAGTATTTTATAATAACCTATAAGGGAAAAGAATCTGAAAAAGAATAGGTACATATATATGTATAACTGAATCACTTTGCTGTACACCTACTTCAATTAAAAATATAATAAAATTAAAGGGCCATTATAATTTTTCCTACTTATGTTAAAGGCTTAAGAAACATTGGTATGTAAATGTGCCCTCTATTCAGGGACTTGTAACATACAAACTATTGACTGATTTCTCTGGATTCATTAAAGTTTATTGTGTAAATATGTATTTAGTGAGTAGTAAAGATTAGTGTTTAATCAATAAACCATGGTGACTTCTTTGTACAGGGTTAAATAACTAGAGATTTCCAAAACATGCACCAGCTTGGTGTGCTTTGCAGAAGTCTCTGGAGAGATTTCTTCCTTCTGTATGTGTATGGTATGCACTTTTAAAGATCACTTCCATTGATTGCATGGTTTTTGGCATTTGTGTGTTTTGTTTGTTTTAAAATAGATTTATTTAGTTGAAGATATTTCAGGAAATATTTCTGATTTCATTAAGGAATGCACCTTTGATTTTAAAAACTAAGAGAAAGGCTTTTTGGAAGGTGACATTAAGAAACAGATACTATTGTGAAAAGATTCTTTTCTTTTTTAGGGTGTTAGCAAATTTTTAGGAGGACCTCATTTTTTACCCTTATAACCGAGTTATGGCATTTTATTCCTTTGATAAATGAGAAAAACAAAGACTGTGTTGGCCCAATCACAACTCTGATCATTTAACTGCAATTTTCAACCAGCACCATAAACTAAGCAGAACTAGTCTGAAGAGTCCAGCATTTAGCAAATGGTGATAACCTTGCAATAATCATACATTGCAGATATCAAGACCTCCCTGTTTAGAGTAGATGGCAGATCATATAGGGGAAAAAAGAACAAAGACAAATATCATGTAACTGAGAGGTTATGACCTTCTGCCTTTAAGAAATAATTTAATCTTAAAAAAAAATTGGAGCAAAGACTAGCCAAATGAAGGTGTAATGTGGAATAAAGGCATTCTTAAGGCATTCTTAACCCTTAAGAACACTGATCTTACTTAGACTGACAGCTAAATGCATCTAGGAATTGTATGCCAACTTCTGTAAACAATGATTAAAGCAGCACAGCGACCTCAGAAGCGGAATAGGAAAGATGGATGTCCTACAGTGAGATATTCATGATGTCATTTCATAAGAAAATTTGACAGAGATGTCTAATTTAAAATTTTAGTTGATTTGATTTGATGAGAAATTTTGATTCCTGGAAAAACATTTCTTTAAAAGTAATCAGAACATACATTTCAGAATAGTTCCACAAAATAGCCATGTAGCAGAAAAAACCTGAAACTGCACTTTGACACATTTGTTGATATTTCCTTTTTAAGGTTCTAGCTTCTTAGGTCTTTAGAGAGAGCTCCTTATCCACCCAGGACTAGGAAGAGGAGGCAATAGTTCTGTCTGGCATAAACTTTTATTTTAGGTTTTCAAGGTAACTTCTTAGTAGTTGAATGCCATAGCTGGATTTATGGACTCCAGTGCTTGACACATGAGCATAAAAAGCTTATTCTTAATTCTGTTTTGTTTCCATGTTGAAAAAAACAAAAGGAAAAGCACATCTCTTAAGAGTGCCGTTGGAGAGAGCTTTAAAACGTGAGAATCGATGGATTTTTTTTTTTTTTTAAGTGTAACCTCCTTGTGTAGCAAGAATTATAATGCATGAGCATAGCAATGAGGTATCTCTTTGAGAAATAAGTCTGCAAAGCAGATCTTGTCTGGGTTTTTTTTTTTTTTTTAATTTCTCAGCTTTCTCTGTCAGCAGATAAACTTGAGCTCCCTACCACCTTTACCTTTGAACTCTGAAATACACTTCATAGTAACTGATTCTCCTCCTTCGACAAATTATTAAATTGTCGTGATGCTGTTTGCAGCAGAGTTCATTTTTCGAAACGAGGGAGTCAGCTGTTTGGCATTGTGGTGGGCCAGGTCCCCTCATTCTAGCCACAGGGACAGCTTGCTTTGTAAGCTGGAAAATGTCAGTCAGCAAACGAGGTAAGGACCTGCGTGCATAAAATGAGAAAAAGCGCTTCACTGTTTGGGGCTGAAGGCTTATGGCAAATTTTACCTGAAGGACAGAAGTAGAAGCATCGGCTAGCTTCTCAGTGTCCGAGAATGATCGGCAAAAAAACAAATTGCATTTTGGATTCTTTTTGGAAGAGGATGGCATGGAGCAGCTTTTGGTCATAATGCGAATCTTTTTAGGATGTAGACAGCCCAGCGAACTACTGTGACCACTAAGTGTGAAACGTAGAGGTGCTTGCTTCCTTATATGTTTGCTCGTCTCCTGGTCAGATGGAAAATGGGGTTCTTGGGGTCACAAAGGATTTTTTTTAATTAAAAAATTTTTTTTAATTATTATTTTTTTAAATTTTTGGCTGCGTTGGGTCTTTGTTGCTGTGCATGGGCTTTGTCTAGTTGCGGCGAGCGGGGGCTACTCTTCGTTGCGGTGCGCAGGCTTCTCATTGCAGTGGTTTCTCTCTTATTGCGGAGCACAGGCTCTAGGCGCACGGGCTTCAGTAATTGCAGCACGCCAGCTCAGTAGTTGAGGCACACGGGCCCTAGAGTGTGCGGGCTTCAGTAGTTGTGGCCTGTGGGCTCAGTAGTTGTGGCGCGCGGGCTTAGTTGCTCCGCGGCATGTGGGATCTTCCCGGACCAGAGATTGAACCCGTGTCCCCTGCATTGGCAGGCGGATTCCTAACCACCGCGCCACCAGGGAAGTCCCTTAACTTATTGATGTATAGTTGATTTACAATGTTGTATTAACTTCTGCTCTACAACAAAGTGATTCAGTTATATATACTCTTTTTCAAATTCTTTTTCATTCTGGTTTATCCACAGGATATTGAATATAGTTCCCTGTGCTATACATTAGGACCTTGTTGTTTTTCCTCAAAAAGGATTTGACATCAGTTATGCTGCCCAGTCCACTGACGAGTGGATCTTCAGAATACTTCTGCAGGCGATCAGATGCTTGATCTTGGGCAGTTTTCTACACGCAAAATTTTCTTACACATTACTTCCCAGGCAACCACCAAATTTATCTCCTAGTGGTTGCATGTAGAACCATTGTAAAGAAACACCTTCATTTCTTCTAGGCACTGTGTTATAAATTGTGGTTCCATTCCTAGAAATTCATCTCATGCTGTATACATACCAAAACTGATTAAAAACCACCAACTGATAGGAAGTAAACCACAATGTAACCTTTACAAATGTTTCTTAGGAATGTAAAGCCAAGTTGTAAAATAGCCACATTGTAAAAGTATACTTTGGTGGGTTTTTCTCTCTGTGCTGTACTGGTTGAAGCTAAAAATTGAAATCTAGGTCTTAAAATAGAAATCATTTTCAGTGTCAGAAACAGGCGTTGTTCCTTGCTTTCAAAGTTAAGTTCATTTGTCCCAAACATTAGTTGCTTTTTTGACGTTGACATGTAGAGCGCCCAACGTCCTGGAGATGGATCCATGGCGACTGCATTTTCTTCAGTAATCCCCCTTGTTTCATAGCCATCAAAAAAGGCTGGTGAGAACAGAACCCTTTTCTCTTTAATGAGTTCAACTAACTTTTCCATGTGTAATATTTCCATATTGTTTGTGGCTTCCCCCTGGATTCTGGTGATAAGCTTACCACCTGTCTTCCTAGAGCAATCAAACCATCCTTTGCTCCTTGCTGAAAATATCTTCCTTTGCATGTTGAGAATGTCGCGGCTGTTCTTAAGTATTTGGAATAGTTACTTCCTCTGCAAGAATCATTGTTTGGTTTGGTATGCTCATTATGTTTTTTTGTGGGGTTTAGTACCAGTGGACTGTCATTAACACTGGAAACTAACACAACATTGTAAATCAACTCTACTGCAACAAAAAAATAAAATAACATAAAAATTTTTTTAAAAGACAAGGCTATATAAATAACTGTCATTAACCTTGAGAAGTTTTTCCCTTCCCCTCCCCCCTTTTTTTTTTTTTTAAGACAAGGCTCTATAGCAAGGGGTCACAGTTACTGCAATTATAAGTTGGTGTCACCAGTACAGACTACACCACAGTCATCTCACAGGGCTATTTGGCGTGAATAGTTCTGCCTCTTGAGCACAGCTTGGTTAGAGGGTCCACATCAGGTGCTGTGAACGTGTAGAATCTGGATTTCAGGAATGGTGGTCCGTTTCCAAAAGGAGATAGGAGGAATGCTGCTGGTGGAAAGCCGTTAGCCCATAAGACCATTAATCAGAATGGTGATTTGGTAGGAAAATGAGTATTCCCAGTCTTTTGAGAGGAAAAAATATGTGTATGTATATATGTATGTATATAACACTGTTGGGGTAATTTTGCAGTCCTTTGTCTTTAAGCATTTGGGGCTTTTCCCCCCCTAATTGTTTGTTTGATCCCTCTCAGTTTTCTAATTCATTTTCAGCCGGTATTCCTCTTTGATGTTTGTAACAGTGCAAATTTGAACAAAATCAACATCTACCAGTGGTGAATTAGCTGTGTCAGTGCCCTGCGGCCAGAGATCTCCGGGACACACCCACCAGGCATGAGGAAGAGGGTGTGTTAGAAAGAGGGCGTTACAGGATTTGGGCTTCTTCTTCTTCGTTGTGACAAATAAAATGCCCAACATTCATTTGCTAGATGACTTCTATTGCGGTACTTTATGAAAATATATGTATGGTCTGATTTCATTTTTTTGGTAGAAATATAAATGTCTGGTGTAGCAATTTCTTGGAAAGCTGTATACCAAATTATTAACAATAGTAATAACATTAACATATATCATTAACAATATCCGGGCAGGATTATTAGCGTTCTTTCTGGCCTTCATTGGCTTTTATTTTCTGCTTTTTTTTTTTTTTTGGTAGAAAACATGCCTTTTATGATAATAAAAAGCAATAATAAAAGAATGTATAAAGTAATCCCAACTATTTTTGTTGTTTTCAACTTAGCATTGTAAATCATATGAAATTCCCTACATTATTGAAGTCTAATCTTAGCTCAGATGTTCTTTAATGGTTACATAATATTCCATCCTGCGGGTCTATTTACTTTTCTTAATCATTCTCATATTATTGGACCATTAGGTTGTATCCAGTTTGGGGTTAGCATAAATCATGCTGTAATGAAGCTAGAAATCTTTGGGCATGAACTTTTGTCTGTGTTTCTGAATGTTTTCCTAGCACTGATTCTTACGATTAGAATTACTGGGTCAAAGATTATGATTATCTTTTAGGCTTTGGATACATAACTGCCAAGTAAAGGTACATTCCAGAAAACATACTGATTTACACCATCTGTGTTTAGAGGACCCGTTTCACCGTATCAGCCCGCCAATTTGATATACATAGAAAGAGATTCCAATGTGCTGTTTTGTAACTTCTTTGAATTATTAGTGATTTTGAGCATTTTTATTTACTAGTCACTTATATCTCTTCCTTTGTGATTTCTCTGATTGTATTCTTGGCTCAGGGCAGCTTTTAATATTACCATAGAAGCCAGGACAATCGACGACTGTCCGTTTGATATTTATTGTCAGTTTGAGCACAAATTATTGCTGCTTACTGAATAGCCTGCAGCCTTTTCTCCGATTTTAGCTAAACCTGGAATAATTATTCTTGTTCTAGGGAGGCATTATATAGGAGTCATAATGAGGCTTTAGAGTAGACGCTGAACCATGTACAAAGAGGACGAATATATTCTACTCCGTACATGTGAGTCTGCCCCCAAACCGTCTGTCCTGCTGCTTCCTTGGAGGCTCTCAAAGACAAGCCACGGTGCCCAGTTAAAGGCAGGTTCATTTCACTTGGTTTCTTCTGTAGGCAGTGTCCTGATGTTTACTTTTCCCCTTTTGCTTCACTTTGTTTTTGTTTTTTTTACTTGAAGTATAGTTGATTTACAATATTGTGTTAATTTCAGGTGTACAGCGCAGCGATTCCATTATATATATATATATATATATGTGTATATATATATATGTATATATGTGTGTGTATACATATTCTTTTTCAGATTCTTTTCCCTTATAGGTTATTACAAAATATTGAGTACAGTTCCCTGTGCTATACAGTAGGTCCTTGCTGGTTCCCTTTTGCTTTACTTTGCATTGAGTGAAGTGCTTGTTCAGATCCATACACCTGTGTGTTCAGGTGACTCTTTCTCTTATTCAAGACTTAGCAGTTTTGTGTTTCTTTTTCATAACCTCGCTGTGCAAAGATCTCCCCCTGAGTCGTCTACAATTGAGATTATGCGTAGTTAAAATTAGAGATATTTGTTCATCACACAGAACATTAATTCGTTTCATCACCCAGTGGATGGCTTTTGTGTTTTCTCTACTCTTAGTGGGGCAAGGGGTCCAACCTTGAAGCCAGCCCCAGGAAACAGACCCTCAGACAGCTGCAAACTGAAAAACAGACCCAAGGTGTTTGACATGAACAACCAGCTCTATTAAGTCTGCAGGACCCACCTGGAAGGTTTTCTGTTTGCTTGCTTCTTTGTTTTGTTTTTAGTGGTAAAACTGTTTTTTAAATGCCCCATTCATTTCTGGAATCCCATTTACAATTGT